>NC_142010.1:159872236-160026905 GCF_049901735.1 Notechis scutatus | reverse complement strand
TCTTCCTGAGACCATCATCTGTGAACTATCCTTAAATATCACAATTCGATTCTTACTATGTTACAGAGCACCTGATTATGACATCGAACATGTAAACAAGCTAAATACACTACTAACATGGGCAGCATCCTGCCCATACCCTTTTATCTTTCTTGGTGATTTCAATCTACCTCATATTGACTGGACCCTAAATGAATGTACAACTGAAACCATACACGCAACTTTCTACAATGCTGTTACAAATCTGGGACTGGAACAACTAGTAACCAACAACACTAGACTAAACAACTGCCTCGATCTCATCTTCTGCAATAGTTTGAATTTAATTTACGGAATACAAACTAAAGAACCCTTTTCCAGCAGTGACCACAATATGATTGACTTTTGTCTCAACATACGCCCACACAAAAATCACCACAATGACGTAATCCCCAATTATAACTTTAAAAAAGGCAACTATGATCTTATAGACAACGATCTCTCATCCCTTGATTGGCAATCTCTATTCACTGGATGCAATACTGTTGAAGACCATTACAACATATTTTTACTTGAAGTCAAAAGAGTCATCAAACTATATGTACCAACAACAACTCCCAAAACAAAACAAAAAAACAGATTACCCATAACAATAAGGAAACTTCAATCCAAAAAGATCACTCTGGCGGAAAAACAAATCTGGTCACGTTGGCAATTTCAAAAGCCGATACAAAAATTTATGCCACCAGATAAAGACTGAATGCACCAATTATCACATTAAACAAGAGGAAAACCTTCTAAGCACCAATTCCACCCGTGCTTTTTACAATTTTGTAAACAACAAACTAAAAGACTCAAGGTCCATCCCACTCCTGATAGGACCTAATGGCAAAGACTGCAACGACGACACCATTAAAGCCAACATCTTTAACACATTCTTCAGCTCAGTATTTGTAAATGGATCATGCCTAGTATTTCCTAGCCGAACGACAATGGATCATGCCTAGTATTTCCTAGACGAACGACAGATAACTACAATGATCTAATACATATCGATTTTACAGAAGACAATGTTGAAAAAACACTACGCAATCTAAAACCATCTCTATCTATTGGACCGGATGGAATATGTGCCTACTTCTTAAAAAAGCTATCCACTGCCATAGCCAAACCTCTAAGCATAATCTTTGAAAAATCTTTCAGGTCCAGCTCCTTGCCTAACCTATAGTCACAAGCCATAGTCATCCCCATCTTCAAAAAGGGAGACCCCAGCCTAGTTGAAAATTACAGACCAATCTCCTTATGCTGCATCACCTGTAAAGTCATGGAATCAATTATTAACCAATCCATCATCCTCCACTTAGAGACAAACAACCTACTCTCCAATAAACAATTTGGTTTCAGAAAAAAACTATCCTGTAATCTGCAACTCTTACACTGCAAAAATATATGGACGAAACAACTCGATCAGGGCAAAGCAATAGACGCAATCTACATAGACTTCTGTAAAGCCTTTGATTCAGTGGTACACGACAAACTACTCCTAAAACTAAAATCCTATGGTATCTCTGGACAACTCCATAACTGGATAGAAGCATTCCTGTCAAACAGACAACAAATAGTCAAAATTGGGAGTGTCCTATCAAATTCTGTACCTGTCAATAGTGGTGTCCCCCAAGGCAGTGTTCTAGGACCAACTCTCTTCATACTCTACATAAATGACCTCTGTGATCATATTAAGAGCAACTGCGTTCTTTTCGCTGATGATGTAAAGCTGTTCAATACCACAGACAGTACTGCTACCCTTCAAAAAGATCTTGACTATGTATCAGAATGATCAAACAAATGGCAACTTCAAATCTCAACAAATAAATGCTGTCTTACATATTGGCAAAAAAAAAATCCGAAAACAAAATACAAGCTGAATAGTCAAGATCTTGTTGATGATCCAAGCTCTGTCAAGGACCTTGGAATACTCACCTCTAATGATCTAAGTGCTAGAGCCCACTGCAACTACATAGCCAAAAAGTCATTAAGAGTTGTTAACCTAATCCTACGTAGCTTTTTCTCTGGTAATATCACACTACTAACTAGAGCATACAAAACATTTGCTAGACCAATACTCAAATACAGCTCATCTGTCTGGAACCCACATTATATATCTGATATTAGCACAATTGAGAAAGTCCAGAAATATTTCACAAGAAGAGTTCTCCACTCCTCTACTCGTTGTAGAATACCTTATGCCACCAGACTTGAAATTCTAGAACTAGAAAACCTTGAATTACGCCATCTTCGGTCTGATTTAAGTATGGTATATAAAATCATACATTGCAATGTCCTACCTGTCAATGAATACTTCAGCTTCAACCATAACAACACAAGAGCACACAATAGATACAAACTGAAGGTTAACCGCACCAAACTTGATTGCAGGAAATACGACTTCAGCAACAGAGTGGTCAATGTCTGGAATACTCTACCCGACTCTGTAGTTTCTTCCCCAAACCCCAAAAACTTTAACCTTAGACTGTCTACTATTGACCTCACCCCTTTCCTAAGAGGTCTCTAGGGGCGTGCATAAGCGCACCAACGTGCCTACCGTCCCTGTCCTATTGTTTCTTTTATTTTTCTTTTATTTTTCTTATATGTACCCATTTCATGGATTCATAACTATGTATACACTTATACTTATTATCTTGTAAACAATTGACAAATCAAATAAAATAAATAAATAAAATAAATAAATAAATTTCATGCTCATTTTTGTGTTCTATTCCATATCTTATTACTGTTTTACATTTTCTACATAGTTTTTCCCCTCTTTTAATTTTCTCAACTTTATTTTAATTATTTCATCTCAATTCAAATCATTATATTTATACTTTTGTCTGTCCTGTTTCAATTTCATGTTATCTTTTCTCATTAAACAAATTTTCTCCTGTAGTTACTAATTGGAGTATGACACCTTTATATCTTTTAATTTTATCCATTCAACTCTTATTTAAGCTTCAATATATACCTTTAAGATTATAACATTCAATATAATACATAACTTCCAATAGAATTCTGCTTGGTACATTCTTAAAATACACACTATATTCTTTAAAAAAGATTATATATATATATATATATATATATATATATATATATATATATATATATATATATATATATATATATATATATATATATATATATATATATATATATATATATATATATATATATATATACAAATGATCATTTGGAAGCCTGCACTCACAAACAAAAAAACTCTCCACACCACAAGCCAGGCAAACACCTGGGCACAAACAGATCCCCCCCTGATACCTCCAGCTCAAACACACCCCAACCAGGCACCCAGATGAAACCTAGCTTCCTAACAAATGATAGCCGTCCATTTACTCGGAGCCAAGCTGCACTAAAAGCCTCCAATACAGGAACACAATGTTGCCAGCCAACCAAGACAAAAAAAGCCACAAAACAGACAGAAGATATTAGAAACACCAATCAAGCAGAACACAGCAAACTCCAAGACCAATAAACACAGACCAAGACTCCCAACCAATCAGGATGAAGAAAAAACCATTCTGGCACAGCAATAGGCTGCCCCAAATTTAAATCTGAAACCACTGTAAAAGTCTGACTCACAGATGAACACTATACAGAAGCCTGATGATGGCAGATGAGATTCTGCTGAAACATTGCTACAACTTTAAAAGCACAACTACAATGACGTGGGAAAATACCCGAACAAAGCTGAATGCCATATATACATACATACATACACACATACATACATACATACACATATATATATATATGTAAATAAAACACTCATTCCATTTCAATTCAATTCTATCATTAATATTCATTAAAATCTTAACATCTTTAACCTTTCTTTTCAATTAAATATCATACTCCTTGGGAACACTTATAAACTTTCCATAATTATTTTTTTCCATATTTCTCTTCACTTATATTTTATAAATCATTAATAATAATTAAAATGTTCCCATCCTTTCCTAATTTCTCTCATTCACTTTATTTCATTTGTTTATTAACAAACATTCTACTAGATTACGATAAATATTTTATCCATCATTTTAAGCATATTTTCAAAAATTATTTCTATTTGTAATATATATATCATGTACCTTTGCAGAATCCCTTTTACAATTAAGTTTTCACCCATTCTCTCTCAACAGGCTTATACTTTCAATCCTTATACCTTTTCTCTGTTTCTCTATATCTTGTTTCTGTCCTTTATAACTTCTTTTCCTTTCCTTCTTCCCACTCTTCTTCTCCCTCCCCTTTTTACCCCCTTGTCTCTCTACTTCTAATTCTCTCTTCTGTAATCCCCTCTTCTGTTGCTTTCTAATATTATACTTATTTTTCAAATAAGTATAGGAATATAAGTCACCTAACAGCTATAAACCAGGATAGACATTTTAATACTGTCTCTTTAAGAGAATCCTAAAAGTGAAATTGGGTGTGGTTTCTCAAACGGCCATAAGATGGAGCCAGAAACCTGGGTTGTTTAGTCTTAGTCTCAGAAGAGAGTATGAGTGAGTCTGTTTCCTTCTGTTGGAGAGTATTGCTGTTCCTCCATTTTTCTTCTAATTGACTGCTATTCCTGGATTTGATGTTAGTCTGATACTGAACTGTTTTTGACACTGGAATTTGTTATTGGATTATCCCTGGACTAAAAACTGACTGATCTTACCTGTGAATGACTTTGGACTGCCTAGTTTGAACTTTTCTTAAACTTTCTGGAAGTAAAAACCCAAATTTTCTGTACAGTGTATCTGTGTGTTGTGTGTGTATTATTCAAATACTACTCTAAAATACGTCTCCCTGTATGCGCTCATTCTCCTAACGGGGAATTACCTCAACACAAACTATTCTTTTTTTTTTTTTTTCAAATCTTAAACTTTTCATTCTCTTTCCTCCCTTTCCTCCCCCCCCCACATAAAGTTACTTGATCATTAAAGATGGCTTCTTTGTCCCAATCTTCTTGTTCTGTAAGCGTTTCTTGTTGTTTCTCATAGTTCCAGATCTCCATTTCTAAGAGTTGAAATACGAAGCCAAAAGAACCTCTCCCTTCTTGTGCAAAGTTCTCCTTTACTGGAAATCAAAGTGGAAGCTACAGATTGAATTCTGAATCTAAGGAATTGTACGCAGATCACATATACAAAGGAATGGAATTGTTCCTACCCCCAAAGTCCAAATGACTCTTCCAATTAAAAGTTCTGAATATGATCATGTGGGCATCTTCAGGTGGTGATGAGGCCTCTGTCCGTTGACCTTGACATATTTTGATAAAACTTCGCAGCTGCGCAAAGGGAAAGAAAGCTAGCAAGGAAATAGAAAGTTAAAGAAAGGAATTTATACACCCCCTCCCCTTTCTTACCCACAGCACAAGAATGTAACACCTCCAGCTTTCTTCCCCTCCAATTCCCCCCTCCCCCGTTGCTAATGACAGCCGAAAGAAATGAGCATAGCAGCAGAGAAGATGCAGCAGATAAGATGCAGAAGATATCTTGAGGCTGACATTCGGACCCCCTAGAAAAAGGACATTAGTCCCTGTAAGAGAGAATAACATAAAAATATGTTAACGATTGCACACATTTCTATGGTTTATCAGGGTACTTTGCATAAAAGTTCTTGAGCAGTTCAGGAGCCCTAATGTCTTTCTCATTTACCCACTCGGCATAGGATGGAGGAAAATGTTTCCAGGCTACAAGATATTGGAGATGACCCCTCCATTTCCGAGAGTCCAAAATCTCTTTAATCTCGAAATGTTGTTCACCCTCAATCAACAATGGTACGGGGGGATCAGTCTGGGTCAGTCTCAATGTACAGGTATGCTCGGGTTTCAACAAGCTAACATGGAAAACTGGATGAATTTGATGAACAGTTTTTGGTAGAGTCAACTGAACAGTCACAGGATTCACAATCCGCTCAATAGGGAAAGGGCCCACATACTTAGGACCCAAGTTCTTCGATTTCTGGGTGGTCTGTAAATATTTGGTTGAGAGGAACACTTTGTCACCTACTTGATAAGACTTCTGTGGGGTTCTCTTCCTGTTGGCAAATTTCTTATGAGACTGGTGCGCCTCGTCCAAAGCTTTACGAGCGACCGGCCAATTGAGTTGAAGTTGAGATATCCAGTCGTCCAACGACTGGACATTGGGTCTTTCACGAGGAAGTTCAGGTATGGGCACAAAATCTTGCCCTGTGGCCACTTTAAAGAGGGTAAACCCAGTACTGCTGTGGACAGAGTTGTTATATGCCACCTCCGCAAAAGGCAGCAGATCCGCCCAGTTGTCCTGCTGATAATTTATGTAACACCTGAGATATTGCTCCAGCACCCCGTTAGTTCTCTCACAGGCCCCATTAGTTTGGGGATGGTGGGTGGAGCTTAAGTCCTGGGTGGAGCCTATTAGCTTCAAAAATTCCCTCCAGAAGTTCGAGGTAAATTGAACCCCTTGATCAGAAACTACACGCTAAGGGACACCATGCAGTCTATAGACATGTATAATGAAGAGTCTAGCCAGCGACTTCGCCGAGGGAATCTTGGAACAAGGTATGAAGTGTGCTTGTTTGGAGAACAAATCGGTCACCACCCAGATGACGGTGTGCCCAGCGCTCTCGGGTAAGTCTACTATAAAGTCCATGGAGATTTCCTTCCAAGGAGCAGTTGGCCTAGCCACATTCTGCAACGGACCTGGTGGTTTACCAGGAGGTCTTTTGGCTGAGGTGCAAACTGGACAGCTCGCTACATAAGTCTCAATGTCCTTTTTCAATGAAGGCCACCAGAACTGCCGTTTCACCAGGTGTAGGGTCTTCACAAACCCAAAGTGACCAGCTACCTTGGAGTCATGAGTTTGTTGTAACACTTGGCTTCTCAAGGTCTGTGGTACATACAATTTCACACCTACCCAGGCTAAACCATCTCGAACGGTGCAGTTATTTGCATTTGCCAGGAACCACTCATCCGTTTTCAGGGCCTCCTTAAATTGTTCCATCAAGTCACTGGACAGATCCGTCTCTTGCTTCCTCTTTTGCGCTCTGGTGACCACTGTGGCAGCCAGCTGTGTGGTTGACACGATCGGCCTTATCACTTCTTGACGAACACTATTGTATTGAGGCATTCTAGATAAGGCATCTGCCATAAAAAAATTTCCTCCTGGGATGTACTTCAAAGAGAAATTGAATTGTTTGAAATACTGAGCCCACCTAACTTGCTTAGGGGATAACTTCCGAGGTGTTTTTAAGGCTTCCAGATTCTTATGGTCAGTCCATACCTCAAATGGGTGTTTCGCTCCTTCCAAGAAATGTCTCCAAGTTAGTAGGGCCCAACGGACGGCAAAAGCTTCCTTCTCCCAAACAGCCCATCTCCTTTCAGTGTCAGTCAACTTACGGGAGGTGTAGGCGCAAGGTTGTAGTGTCCCCTTCTCGTTTAATTGAAGTAAGACCGCCCCCAACAGCCACATCACTCGCATCAGCTTGGATCACAAAAGGGGCATCCATATCCGGGTGTTTCAGCACTGGTTCCGCAGCAAACAGTCGCTTTAGCTTTTCAAAAGTGGCTTGGCATTCCATGGACCAATTGAATGGTTGGCTGGGCTTTGGTTTCGTTTCCCCCTTTGTCTTTAGGAGATTTGTGATGGGCATGGCTATTTTAGCAAAAGACGGGATGAATTGCCAGTAAAAGTTAGCAAATCTGAGAAAACTTTGAAGCTGTTTTCGGGTTCTCGGTGGGGCCCAGTCCAATACAGCTTCGCACCTTCTCTGGGTCCATCTCGATGCCCTCGTGTGAGATACAATACCCTAGGTAGTCAATTTTTTCTTGATGGAACTCACATTTGGACAGTTTGGCGTACAATTTGGCAGCCCGCAGTTTGTGCAGCACGGAGCGTACCAGTTTCACATGTTCGTCTCTAGTCTCTGTGTAAATAAGGATGTCATCAAGGTAGACCAGAACCCCCTTGTATAAATGTTCGTGGAGCACTTGATTGATCATTTGCATGAAAACGGCTGGTGCCCCCTGTAGGCCAAAAGGGAGAACATTGAACTGGAAACAACCCATCGGGCAGTTGAATACAGTTTTCCACTCATCTCCCTCTTTAATTCGGATTCGGTAGTATGCCTCCCTCAGGTCCAACTTTGTGAAAATCTTCCCTTTGGCCAGGTGGGCTAACATGCCCTTCATCAGAGGGAGGGGGTATACGTTCTCCACGGAAACTGCATTTAAGTTTCGGTAGTCCACCACCGAGCGTTTGGAGCCATCTTTCTTTTCGTGGAACAACACAGGGGCCGCCACTCGAGGTCTAGCGGGTTGGATGAAACCACGTTTCAAGTTCTTATCGATAAATGATCTCAATTCCTCCAGTTCCCGTGGTGTCATCGAATACAGCTTCAGTTTTGGGAGCGTCACCACCGGTAGAAATTCAATACTACAATCGGTTGACCGATGAGGGGGGAGCTCATCAGAGGCCTCTTCGCTAAACACCTCTCTTAAGTCCCAGTATTCCTTCGGGATTTTCTCCTCCCCCTCCACGCGCTCGACGCCTGCGGAAGCTGACTCAGCCGGGTTTTGAAGCTTCGGATGGGATTGCTCCTCCTCTTCCGGTTGCCGATCGGTGCAGACCCGTATCCACCCCTCTCTCCAATTCACATGGGGATTCCACTTCCGTAGCCAGGGCAATCCCAATATTAGAGGTTGTTCCATCCCAGGGGGCACAATAAAGCACAGGGTCTCGCTATGGGTTCCCATGGTCATCTCTAGGGGAGATGACCATGGGAACCCATATAGCTGCCATATAGCTCCCGACTTGCGCCAGGAAGAAACCCAAATCCGTTATAAAACTTGCAGGGCAACCTCCCGACTCAGATCCATCCAGTTGGCAAAAGGATATGGGCATTCTTAAAGTTCTCAGTCTGATGCCCATGCCCTTGACTACTTTCATGCTGATTACGCACCTCGTGCACCCCGAGTCCAATAAGGCCAACATCTCCCCCTCGGTCCCTGAAGTGAGCACCCTTAACTTTATTGGGATGGTCATGGGCCCTTTGTTAGGACTTACCGGGACGTCATCTTCCGAGTCGGTCTCGCTCTCATTGAGGAAAGTCGGAGGTCCCAGCTCCTCTCCCGCCGGAGGGGCGATCACTACAACCTCCCCTATCTTTAGCCCGGTTTTGCGAGGCTTGGCTGGGGGGTTTTCGGGCTTCCTCCCTGGCCCCCGCACTCCCTTTGGATCCAGCTTGACCCGGAAATCCGCAATTTGGTGGCCCTCCTTCCCGCAACGAAAACAGGCAGTGGATTTGGATCTTGCCATCACTCCTCCCTTCCGAGGCTTTGGGGCCTCTCGGAGATGCGGGGGGAGCGGTTTGCTCCATACGGGGCCTCCTCTGCGTCTGCTTCGGGTTAGATCTATTTCCACTTCTTCTGCTAGCAAGTACCACAACTGCAGATCATGTGGATCCCTTCTGGAGATGCACATGTGGTATATATCTTCATTTAGGCCATCTTTGTAGGCTTCTATCAGGGCCCCCTGGGACCAGCCTCGGATGTGGCATGCCAGCTGTCTGAACTCTTGGGTGTAGTCAGCAACTGATCTCCCCCCTTGAGTTATGGTTTTCATTCTGATCCTGGCCTTTCTCTCTGCTAGAGGGTCCTCAAACCTCCTCCTCAATGCAGTCATGAAAACATTGAGATTCCACAGTTGGGGGGAGTTGTCATTATACAAAGTCACCATCCAGTCTGCTGCCATCCCCTCCAGGGCCCTGGTAACACATCTCACTTTGGCTGCTTCAGAGGTGAAATCCCTTTCATATTCTGCCATATAGCTCCCGACTTGCGCCAGGAAGAAACCCAAATCCTTGGGATTTCCTCCAAACTTCACATCTAACGGGGGCAGGTTGCGTCTTCCAGGGATCACACCTATTGCTGGGGCCCCCCGGGCGGCAGCCGGCTGCTGCGCTGGCGTAGGCTGGGCTAGGGGGGTGGGGGCAGCCCGACTTCCCCAGGCTGAACTCGCTCCCCCTTCCTCCTCATACCTTGGAGCTATGCGAGGCTTCTCAGAAGCATCCTTAAGGAGTTGTCCGGCTTGATCCAGCCTGCATTCCATCTCCTCCCTCTCTCACCACAGCCGTTCCCTCGCACCTCTTCGGCTTACAGTGATCCCAGGAGGGGGGGGTCTTCAGGATCCCTCCATCCAACACCCAATGACCATCTGGGCCTCTCAGCTGGGACTTCTTCCAGAGTAAGGTCGGCCAACAGGTCAGCGGCTGGCACCTCCGGTAGCAGCATCGGCTGCCCCCACACAGCTCCCTGGTCATCTTCATCGCTGGCTGGAGATGACATGATGTGAAACCCCCTCGGAAGAGACGTTGATATTTTCTCCGGGTGGGCTGATGGGGAGATTCGGAATAATGTCAGTGTGTGCTCCCTTCAAGATCCAAGAAAGAAATACTCAGACTCCATGGATTAGAGCAAAGTTCTCCTTTTACTGGAAATCAAAGTGGAAGCTACAGATTGAATTCTGAATCTAAGGAATTGGCGCGCAGATCACATATACAAAGGAATGGAATTGTTCCCACCCCCCAAAGTCCAAATGACTCTTCCAATTAAAAGTTCTGAATATGATCATGTGGGCATCTTCAGGTGGTGATGAGGCCTCTGTCCATTGACCTTGACATATTTTGATAAAACTTCGCAGCTGCGCAAAGGGAAAGAAAGCTAGCAAGGAAATAGAAAGTTAAAGAAAGGAATTTATACACCCCTCCCCTTTCTTACCCACAGCACAAGAATGTAACATCTCCAGCTTTCTTCCCCTCCAAGTCCCCCCTCCCCCGTTGCTAATGACAGCCGAAAGAAATGAGCATAGCAGCAGAGAAGATGCAGCAGATAAGATGCAGAAGATATCTTGAGGCTTACAGGTTGCTTGCTTTTTCTGCTCTGTATCTATTGCTCTCTGTCCCAAAGAGGATGCTACTGCCAAAGAGCCAAAGCCTGCCCCAAATGCTGGAGAAGGAATTCAAGCACTTCAGGAAGCCGAGCTGGTGGGACTGTGCTATGTTTCCTAGATGCCTTTCTTTGGCCAGCAAGGACTGCGAAAGCTCTTAGGAAGAAGGGAGGGCAGGACACGTAAAGGCAGCTGTGGGGAATCTCCTTGGGAGAGGTTGCTGACAGCTGTTTGAAGTATTGGCATTATTGTTTTATTTTGCAATCCTCCCTTCTCCCCACTCTCCAGCTCCCCCCTTTATGGAACCGAATATTGACTATCTCATCAGCCAAAAGCAGGCCCACACTTCCCATACTAATTAGTTCATGTTGGTTAAAATTGTTCTTCATTTTAAATATTGTATTATTATTTCAAATTTTTTGCACTACAAATAAGATGTCAGGGTTCCAACAAGTGCCCTAATGTAATTAAGAGTCTCAAGTCATATTGCAATAAAAATCCAGTATTTTATTAGGAAGACCATGTCAGCAGTACCTAGGTAAAGCCAACTCATTGCAGAATACCTTATGCCACCAGACTTGAAACTCTAGACCTAGAAAACCTAGAACTACGCCGCCTTCGGTCCGATCTAAATAAAGTATATAAAATCATACATTGCAATGTCCTACCTGTCAATGAATACTTCAGCTTCAACCATAACAATATAAGAGCAAACAATAGATACAAACTCAAGGTTAATCACACCAAACTTGATTGCAGGAAATACTTCAGCAACAGAGTGATCAATGTTTGGAATACTCCACCTGACTCTGTGGTTTCTTCCCCAAACCCCAAAAACTTTAACCTTAGACTGTCTACTATTGATCTCACCCCCTTCCTAAGAGGCCTGTAGGGGGCATGCATAAGCGCACCAATCATGCCTACCGTCCCTGTCCTATTGTTTCTTTTTATTTTTCTTATAAGTATCCATCTCATGTATTCAAAGTTATGTTTATTCTTATACCTGTATCTTGTAAGCGATTGACAAATAAAATAAATAAATAAATAAATAAACTCTGATTTCACCCCCTTCACACCTTCCCTCTGACCCTGTTTCCCCCACCCCCCAAAGTTTGTCACCCAGTCACATTCCCCAACAAGGTAATTTCACGGGTTGTAGAAGTCGCTTCCTCCAGGCATTGCTAGGGATGGCCTTGACTTGCTCAGCCAGAATGCATCTTATTACTGAGGATTAAATTCCTTGGTGCACCTGTGAGGTGTGATTTCCCATCCCCCTGCCCAGGGCAACTCGGGAACAGGTCAGGGAAGCGTTATTAGTTGACAGAAGATATGTGCAGTGTGCATAGGAATTCATTCATGACTTTTCAAACTATAGTATGGCCCCTTAACAGTCTGACGGACCATAAATTGGCCCCGTTTAAAAAGTTTGAGGACTCCTGCGCTTGAAAGTCATCACATCAACCAGAAAGAAACAGATCTTCTCAAGTCTGACTGACTAGCCTTATCGCCAAGCCAAACCTAACACCACCAAGCAGACTTTTCAATCCCCAGAAGACAGCTGGAAAGACTATGGGGGGAGGGAGGAAATTCACTGTAAGGTTTTCTTTCTTGCCTCATTTATGTTGTAATTAGTTAAATGGATTCATGGAGGGATGGCATTTGGGAGTGGTTAGCACAGCAAGTTCTGAACACCTTGGACTTTAACCTTTAACATCTGGTGGGAGGGAGATTTGTCCAATGTTTTGGAGAGGGGGGGAGGGAGGGAGGGAGAGAGAGAGATCATAAGGAACATAAAAGTCCCTTGCAAAGTTAGTGCTGGGAGCTTCAGCCTCCCAGTGCGCTGTATAGGCTAGGCACCACACCAGTGGTGGGATTCAAAAAAAATTATTACCAGTTCTGTGGGCGTGGCTTATTTGGTGGGTATGGCTTGGTGGTCATGTGATTGGGTGGGCATCCTTGGTGATCATGTGGGTGTGTTGGGTGGGTGTGGCCAACTTGATGTCGCTCATGTCAAGGGGTGCCTTGCCTGGCCTCAAAGAGATACAATTTCCCTCTCTATTTACTATTACTGAACATCCAAAATACACTATGTAATCCTATGTATATATACCATATGTGTACATATATATCACATAGTATAGTGTGTGTAAAGGCACACAAAAAGATACATTATCTACTATATATGTATGTGTATGTACACACACACATACAAAGCTCTTCTAAAACTATACACTGTGTTTGGAAAAACACACCCATAATCCAATTTCTGCCACACATTTAACTATAACTTGTGTACATTAGAACATTGCACACACCTTCAGATTTATTTCCCTAGTCTGCACATGACTGTTAGACCCAGGAGATATCATGGATTGAGTAAAATGTGATGAAACTCACTTAACAATGCTCTTGCTTAGCAACCAAAATTTTGGGCTCAATTGTGGTCATAAGTGAAGGACTATCTCTGCCTTCCTCTGCATGGCAGCCTTGTCCTAGTAAACTCCTCTGCCAATTTTCCTCTCTGTTAGAGGCACCAAAATTGTTATGTTCGCCATTGGGAAAGAAGGCTCAGGAGTCAGTGACCGTTTTCAGCTCTTTATTTGGTCCCGAGATCGACTTGGGTCGGCTAGGGCAAGCGGCAGCTTATATAGAGCTTGCCGGCCGAGCCGCGGCCAATGACACCGCTTTGAATCTCCCGCGATCAGTTTCTTCCAATCGCGGGGATTCGCGGCGGGCCAATCAGTGCGGCTCGCTCAACCAATCGGGTCGCCGTGCGTCCTAGCCAATCAGCCTGGTTTATTTACAAGAATGCTAATGAACAATACAGAACACCCCTCCCCTCTTGGTATGGTCCTACGTGACGTAGTCCCATAAGTAGGCGGGGCTCCGTACTTGTCTACTGGACCTGCGCAGGTTAGTTGGTGTCTGGTCTTCGGACGGTTTGGTCGGGTTCTGTGTCGCTCCTTGCCTTGTCGATGGAACCGCCTGGAAGGCACCCTTCCAACCAACCCGAGTAGACCGGGAAAGCACCGCTGGGCCTTTCGCTGTAGCTCCCTCCCGGTCTACTCGGGTTGGTTGAGCTGCTGGCTTGGTTGCTCCCGCCCGGTCTTTCTGGGCTGGTTGAGCTGGCTTGGCTGTTCCTCCCAGGCGAGGCTTCGAGTTGTTCGTCTGCTCCTGTCTCAGTTGGTGAGTATTCTTGGTTCCTTTCTTGTTGGGGTTGGTTATTTTGGTTTCTGGGGTTCTCCCTCCCCTCTTGGCTGGTGTCGAGGTTTCCCCTTCCCCCTGTGGTTTCTTCTTCCATGTGTGCTTGCGTGTCGGTTGTATTTCTCGTGTTGATTCTCGATCTTAACTGATCGATGTGTCTTTTCCATGCTCGTCCGTCGGTTGTCTGTAGCCGGTACGAGCGGGGACCTGTCACCTGGGTTATGGTTGCTGGTACCCAGAGTGTGAGGTTTTTTGCGTATACTGCGTCGCCCGGTGCGAATGTTCGGTGTTTGCTAGATGAGTCGGGGGGGGTTTCTGGGTTGTATGTGGGGTGCAGTCTGTCCAGTGGGGACCTTAGTTTCCTTCCCATTAATAGTTCTGCCGGGCTTTTGTTGGTTGTCGTGTTTGGGGTTATATGTTGTATAAGTAGCATTTTATTAATCTTTTCTTGTATTTCCCCGGTTTCTATTTTTTGGATTGTTTTTTTCGTAAATTGGACCATTCGCTCCACCCTCCCATTCGCCGCCGGATGTGCCGGCGCTGTCAGTGCCGGAATTTTTCGAATTCCAGCGAGGTAAATTGGGGCCCATTATCCAATACGATGACGTCTGGGAGGCTGTGGGTTGAGAATAGTCTGTTGAGTTCTTTAGTAATGGCCTCTGTGGTGGTAGTTCTCATGTTGCTTACCTCCAGCCAGTTGGAGTAAGTGTCTACCGTAATGAGGAAGGTGTGTCCCTTCGTAGGTCCGGCGAAATCTATATGAATCCTGGACCATGGTCCCCTGGGGGTTTCCCATTCCAGGATTGGGGCGGAGGGGGGCTTGACCTGGATGTTTGGCATTGTCTGCATGCTGCCACCCATGCCTCGATTTGCCTGTCCATCCCTGGCCACCAGGCGTAACTCCTGGCCAGGGCTTTAGTCCTAACGATGCCCGGGTGTCCCTCATGCAATAACTCCAAGACCCTTTCTTGTAATTTGTCTGGGATTACAACCCTATCCCCCCATAGTAAACAACCTTTTTGCAACGACAGTTCTGTTTGTCGGTTCCGAAATGTCCTGAATTCCTCGTCGTTGTCTTTTTCCGGCCACCCTTTTTTTACCCAATGTAAAACCTGCGCCAGACGTTTGTCTTTATTGGTTTCGTGGGCAATGTCTGACGCGGTTACGGGTAGATTGAGTAGAGTCTCTATGCTAAGGGTGGATGTTGTGGGTGCTGGGTCAGTGTCCAGGTCCAGCAGCGGTGTGCGGCTCAGGGCGTCTGCGTGGGTAATTGTCTTACTGGGTCGGTGGGTTAGCCGGTAACTGTAGGCGGCAAGGAATTCGGACCACCTTGTCATTCTCGGAGATAGAATGTTCGGGGTGGCCCTGTTCCCTGCCAGGATTCCCAGCAGCGGCTTGTGATCAGTGATGATGGTGAAGGTCCTGCCGTAGAGGTACTCGTGGAACCTCTTTACGGCGGCGACGATTGCCAGAGCCTCTTTGTCCAGCTGGCTGTAATTCCTTTCTGGTTTTGAGAGGGTTCTTGAAAAGAAAGCAATGGGTGCTTCTTTTCCGTCGGGAAGAGTGTGGCTGAGGACGGCTCCGACGCCGAAAGGTGATGCGTCGCATGTGACCGCTAATGGTAGGGTCTCGTATTGGATGAGGACGGCATCCGATGTGAGCAGGTCCTTGGTTCTGTTGAATGCGGCTTCCTCACGTCCCCCCCAGGTCCAGGTGGCTGTTTTGTCCAGGAGCCTATGCAACAGTTCCGCCGCGGTCGCCTTTTGGGGTAGGAAAACATTATAGAAGTTAATCAACCCCAGAAACGCCTGTAGTTTCATTTTATTCTTTGGCCTGGGGGCTTCTTTGATGGCTCTGATTTTTTTTTTCGGTTGGGTGAATTCCGTGCCGGTCTAGGAGATATCCTAGGAATTCGACCCTCTCGGTGTGTAACTGGCATTTTTCTTTTTTGACTTTTAGCCCCACGTTTTTGAATTTTTGTAGTACCTCCCTCAGGCGACCCTCCAGTTCTTTTTGGTTGGTTGCTGACACCAGTACGTCGTCGAAGTAGGGCACCACCCCCTTGATTCCTTGCAGGAGCCTCTCCATGAGGCTCTGGAAAATTCCTGGTGCCACGCTGACTCCAAACTGGAGCCTCTTGCAGCGAAAAGCCCCTGGTGGGTTACTATGGTCTGCGCCTCGGCGGTTTCCGCGTTGACCGGTAATTGTTGGTAGGCTTGTGCCAGGTCGAGTTTCGCGAAAACTTTGCCTCCCCCCAGTGAGTGTAGTAGGTGCTGCACTACTGGGACGGGGTAGGCGCTTTGTTGTAAGGCGCAGTTTAGGGTGGCCTTATAGTCCCCACAGATTCTCACCGACCCATCGGGCTTGACTGGGGTGACTATGGGTGTTTCCCACCTGGCATGGTCGGTTGGCTCTAGGACCCCCCGTTTGATGAGCTTGTCTATTTGCTCATCGATCTTGGGCCGGAGTGCGAAAGGTACCCGCCGTGGCTTTAGGCGTATTGGGGGAACGCTGGGGTCTAAACTGAAGGAAATAGGGGGCCCTCGGTACTTGCCTAGGGTGCCGTCGAACACTTCCTGGAAGTCCCTTGCGAGTTGCTCCTCCCAGTCTGCCTCTGCGATGTGGTCGATGCCCGTTACTTCGATCCCGAGCGGCGCGAACCACTGTAATCCCAAGAGGCTGGGTCGGTCTCTGTCCATGACTGTCAGGGGAAGTCTTGCCGTTCGCCCCTTGAATGTTACTTCAAAATGTCCTGTTCCGACTACGGGGATGCGGTTCCCTTGGTAGTCCTTTAGGATTAACCTCTGGCTTTCCAGTCCCCTCTTATGGATGGTGGGCACCAGGAGCTTGATTTCCCGCCATGCAACCATGGAGAGGTAGGACCCGGAGTCCACCTCCATCTTGCATGGCTTGCCCTCGATGCCCATTTCCACATATACCTTTTGGGCATCAGCACTCGATGAGTGGCTGATGACGACCGTCTGGTGGGTTTCCTCTCTCTGTCTGTTCTCGCCGTTCCGTCAGCCCCGTCCGTCCGGTTCCAACGATTCTCGGTCTGGCGGTCCCTTGTTCTGGGGGTGCCGTCCCGTCTCCGGCCGCTGTTGTCTCTCCGTCGGGGCTGTAGGCTTTCTTGAGCCGGCAGACTCGAGCGATGTGGCCTCTCTTGTCGCATTGCCAGCAGATCACGTCGAAAAACTGGCACTCCGATCGAGGGTGGTCGCCCCCGCACCTGGCACATTGGAGTCCCGATTTACGACTCCGCCGCTCGTGCCGGTCTTATTCTGTTTGGAGTCGATGGATGTCCTCCTCTTCGTCCGTGGTGTCAGAGGCGGAGTCGAGGTCGCCATGGTGGGTGGTGGTGGTTGCTCGGCGGCTTGCTTCTGGAGGTGTCTCGGTTGTCGGGGTTGCCTCGGAGGTCGTGGCTCGGTCCCCGGTGTCCAGTCTCCGCATTCGGGCCGCTGACTTCTGGGTCGCCTCGGCTGCGGTGGCTTCGGCAAGGGCGTCTGTGAGGGAGATGTCACCCTTCACCATCAGATGGCTTTGTAGGACGGGGTCCCTGAGCCCGAGGACGACGCGATCTCGTAATGCCTCGTCCATGTCTGTGAAGCCGCACATGCCTCCCAGATTCCGCAGGTCTGCCACGAAATCACTAATGCTCTCGCCCGGTTTCTGGTCTCGTCGGTAGAAGTCGTGCCGCCGGATGAGGGTGGGCACGGCGGGAGCATAGTGGCTCCGTAGCAGTGGTTCGAGGTTGGCCTTCACGTCCTCGGGTTTCGCGAGGGCTTTTGCCATTTTAAACACTGCGGGCCCGCAGTGTGTCAGGAAAACGGCCCTTTTTTTCTGCCCGTTTGCATCCTTGAGATTGCTACTCTCTAAGAACATCAGGAACTGATCAATGTACGATTCCCAGTCCTCAGTAGCTTGGTTAAAGGGTGCGGGCGGTGCGATGCTGGCCATCTCGTCGATCTTGTTTCCCTCAGTGCCACGTGCTCGGTGGGTATCAGTTCCGGAATCCCATCCTTGTTGCCAGTGTTATGTTCGCCATTGGGAAAGAAGGCTCAGGAGTCAGTGATTGTTTTCAGCTCTTTATTTGGTCCCGAGATCGACTTGGGGTGGCTAGGGCAAGTGGCGGCTTATATAGAGCTTGCCGGCCGAGCCGCGGCCAATGACACCGCTTTGAATCTCCTGCGATCGGTTTCTTCCAATCGCGGGGATTCGCGGCGGGCCAATCAGTGCGGCTCGCTCGACCAATCGGGTCGCCGTGCGTCCTAGCCAATCAGACTGGTTTATTTACAAGAATGCTAATGAACAATACAGAACAAAAATAATCCAGATTCCAAATTATATAAGGTCTCCTGCTGGAGCAGGGGGTTGGACTAGATGGCCTCCAAGGTTCTTTCTAACTGCTATTCTATGATTCTTTAAGGATCTCCTGCTAGAACAGGGGTCTTCAAACTCGACAGCTTTAAGACTTGTGGACTCCCAGAATTCCTCCTCCAATCATGTTAGCTCAGGAATTCTGGGAGTTGAAGTCCACAAGTCAAGTTTGAAGATCCTTGGACTAGAAGATGACCTCTGAGATCCCTTCCAGTCCTAGATTGCTGTGCTGTTTCAAAGAGTCCTCTGAAGCCAGGGTTTGTGTCCTTCCTTCCTCTCCTTTTTCTCTCTCTCCCTCCCTCCCTCCTTCCATGTATCTATCTATCCATCCATCCAGCTATATATCTCATTCAGTTTTTCCTCCCCCCTCTTCCTTTCTTTCTCTCCCTTCCTTCCATCCTGTCTTTGTCTATCCCTTTTCTTCCTCTCTTTTTTCTTTCTTTTCTGTCTTTTCTCTCTCTCTCCCTTTCTCTCTTTCCCTCTCTCTCTTCCCCCTCTTGCTCCCTCTTTCTTTTTTTCTTTCTTTTTCTTTCTTTCTTTCTTTTTCTTTCTTTTCCTCTCTCCTTTTCTCTCTCTCTCTCCTTTCCCCTCTTTCTGTTTCCCCCTCTCCCTTTCCCTCCCTTTCTCTTTCTATCCCTTCCATTCCTCCTTCCCTCTCTCCTTCTAAAGCTAGGAGAGGAGACCCACCTGAAACAAACATACACACACAGACACACACACACGTGTTTCCAAGCTCCCGGCAGCATCGTTCATTATGAGGTTCTTTCCGGCAAGTCTCTGGTCCTGCATTACCCCAAAAAGCTGGCAGGCGAGGCTTCCCAGTCCAACAAAGGGGCTGCGGGTGGGACTTCCTCCCCTCCCACTTTTGGGGCTGGGAAATTCAAGCGAGGCATGTGCAGCAGCCTCACACACACACCCACGCCAGCAGCTCTAGGCTAGGCAGCTTTCCCAACAGCCTGAAACCTTCCACCCACACTGAAAAAAAGATGTGGTGGCTATAGGCTTTTTGCAGAAGCTTTGCTCCACTTCTCCAAAGCACCGCTGCAGCTGCATTCTAGGCACCGGCCATGCAGGTCCACCCATTGAGCCCGCTGCACCAGAGGGACTTGCTCAAGCAAGTCCAAATGGAGTGGTGCAGCACTCAGAAAGTGGCGGCTGGAGACTGAAAAAGAATCACCTCCAGCTGCCTCCTTTGCAGTGCAACCGGCCAGCTGCTCCCCTCCTTCTCTGTTTGTTCTGTATGGCCGAGGAGGAGGAGACTAGTTGGCCGGTTGGGGCAGGCTTCTTGCACTGCAAAAGAGGTGCCTGGAGCCGACTCTTTTTCAGTCTACAGCTGCCTCTTTCGCAGCACAAGAAGCCTGCCCCAACTGGCCAACTACTCTTTCCTCCTTGGCCATACAGAACAAACAGACAGAGAAGGAAGAGAGCAGCCGTCCAGTTGGGGGAGGCTTCTTGCACTGAAAAAGGGGTGGCTGGACATGTGGCCACCTGCTGGCTGACCAAGAAGAGGTGTGTCCACTGGAAGAAGGAAGAAAGCATGCTCCAGGAGGGTGAGCAGGCAGGTGGATGTCACAGGACTGCTGCACATATGCAGCAGCCACGGGACATCCACCCAAGCTGTGTCACAGCCGCCACATGGTAGGGAAAGCTAGGAGAGCAACCGGGGCAAGTGAGTGACTGGGCAACTAGGTTGGGGGCGTGGCCAGCCAGGGGTCACCCCCAGTTTGGTGACCCATGCAAATCATTGTTACCGGTACGCCCGAACTGATGCAAACCCGTTAAATACGACCTCTGCACCACACCCTCTTGCTGTCCGGCCCCACACACACCCAGTCACCCAACATGCTGGGGCTTGCAGGCATTCGGGTGATCCCCTAGCTAAGAGACTGCTGGGCTCAAATCCCACTCCTGGCTGAATCGACACGAAGGGGACTGTGGCTGGAACTGAGCTGCCCGCAAAGGAAATTCCAGAGACTTTCTTCCTTCAGCCTCCTTAGCTTTCCCATCTTGTTGCTCTCAGCCTCCCCCCTCCTGATTTGGAGAAGGGCATCCTATGACTCCAAGGGGAGAGGGGGGCATTCATTGTAGATGTGTGTGGATTGCTTTTTTTGAAAGTGACTTGCTCAGACAGTCAACTAAGTGAACCATAGAGATGCATATGGAATCTCATTTTCCCTCACTTCTGTTCTCTCTTATAATGACTTGATTGATCTTCTAATTACATCAGTTATACTTTTTTGCTCCAAGTATTCTTTTCTCCTTTCTCCCTGCTTTAAAAAAATAATATTTTTTTTTTGAGAAAAGCTTTAGTTTCACTAAAAAAAGGAAAATTAAATTGGAAGCAGCCAATAATGTTATTTTCTAGCATTTTCTGGGATTCTCTTCTGGGTTACTCCAGAAATAAAGGGTGGCCATTTCTATTTCCTTTTCTCTTCTGTTTGTAGTTCATAAATCACTCCAAAGTCAGTTTCTTAATCTTTTCCAAGACTGGCTGGTTGCAAATGATAAACCCAGGATTAAAGACACAATGGCCATTTAATTGTCAACACCCCAATTTGACCTTCCTTCCTTCCTCCCTCCCTTCCTCTTTCTCTCTCTTCCCCTCCCTCCCTCTTTTCTTTTTTCCTCCCTCCCTCCAGCTTATTCCTGGAAAAAAAGCAGAATGGGAAAAAATAGAAGGCAAAAATGATTCAGGAATTGAAGTTTGAGAGAGAGACCCATTTCCTACAGAAAACACCAGGAGCAACAAAACCTGGGTAGGCATGGCTGGGGGTCATGTGACTGGGTATGGCCAACTCAACACCACTCCCACCCATTAACATGACCACCCAACCATGCCCACCCAGGCAGTCATTAGGGCATAGAGCCCCTTGCTAAAAAATTTGAAGCCCACTCCCTGCCTTCTTGCCCTGCAGTTTCTAACAACCACAAAACTCCCTCCCCCTTCTAGAGCCATGTTCTGACTCCTCGCACCGTCAGCAGCAACAGCAGTCTTGTCTCATCCATCCAAGTGGTCAGTGCAGCCTGGACATCCTGGACATCTTGAAACAGCAGCAGTAGCCTTTCCTACTGACCAGAGGCTTGATCCACAGACAATCAACTATTGAGCAGCCAGCTGATGAGCGGTGGTGAGCACAGCACCCGAAAGTACTGCTACTGCAGCAGTGGCCTCACACAACGCTCCCAGCTTTGTGCTGGCCCCCCGTATGGTGAGCTCCAAATCAGGGAGAGGGAGGGAGGGAGAGAGAGAGAGAGAGAGCACATTCGGAGTCAGATTGAGGTTATCCCCCTCACCCACCTTCACCCAAAGCTTCTCCTAGGTTGGTTTTTGCTCTGTGGCACTAAGGCCCAAGCAACCATCTCCCTGCCAATTCCATGTGGAAGGGGGCATGCTCCTCAGGCAATTCCCTCACTGAAGACGTAGCAGAAAAGAGATCTCCAAATCCCAAGCCCTGATTGTGACTCTCAAATGATGCTGCCCAGCTGCCCAGTGAATCAGGATATGTTGCACTGGTGGTCTCATTAGTAGGAGGCTATTTGTATATAGTTTAAAAATATTAATAGCTTGGATTGCACACTAACCTCAATTTGGCCTTAAAAAGTGGATGCACTAAACTAAGAGCTAAGGCAGGCTCAAGGAAGTGACACTTGAAAATGGGCAGCCTGTAGTTATTTAAAGCAAAATCATGGCTGTATAGAATTTTGGGCCTTGTGCTTGCTTCAAACCTGACTGAAAGCTCACAGGAAGTGGCATGAAACATCTGAAAATAATTGGCATAGAAAATTGGATACTGTAAATTTCTTTCCAGAACTTTTGCCCTGGCTGCTAGACCTTCATGGGTTGAAAAGCTCTCCTTTTAGGAGCGACTGAAGGAATCCTTTTCTGATACTTCTACCAATGCCTTCCCCTTTGCATCTACAGTCTGATCAATTTTAATCTTTTGCCAGAAAAATGTGTGTGTCACCCACATATTTTGGCAAAAAAGAGGGATTATAGATAGTTAGCACCCATCCCTCTCCTAGAAGAAATATTGTGAGCAATATTAAAAAGGCAGAATATTATATTTCCCTGGATAAGAAATGGAGAAACATGCTCTTTGAAAGCAGCCCCCACCTTTCTTAATAGCCCACAGCAGTTATCAGCACTTAAGAGATAAAGAGATAGCTAGCTCTATACATAAGCAAATACCCTCACCCAAGATCCAACAAAGGTAGGATTAGACCAGGGGCCACCAACCTTTTGGACCTCAGGGACTACCAAACTCATAATTTTAAATCCCACAGACCAGAGACCCTGGGAAAATCCCCAAAAAAGTCTGCAGGAAAATTCCCCACCCTATTTTCCTACCGATTGATCATTCTTTATTTGGGATCACAGGATACCGTCTCCAGCTCTGTTCTCAGTGGGAGGGAGGGAGAGAGAGAGAGAGAGAGAGAGAGAGAGAGAGAGAGAGAGAGAGAGAGAGAGAGAGACTTTTGGCTTCATGCAAGAAAAGCAGCAGAAACAGCAGAAGCAGTGGTGGGATGCTACTGATTCAGCCCGGTTCTATAAAACCGGCAGCTCTGAAGAGCAGCTCTGAAGAACCAGTTCGGTGTCTGCTGCTCTGTTTGGCCCAGCTGCCCACCTGGGCTCTTGACTATCCTTTATTTCCTGCTTTTTCAACCTCAGCTGCTTTTCACGGCACAGCTGAGGTTGAAAAAGCAGGAAAGAAGAGGATTTTCAAACGCTGTGAACCCCCGCGCAGTGCTTGTCAGCTGTCCGGGCGGCGCAGCTGAGGTGTTTAGGAAATAGTCTACACGTGCACACAAAATGCACTCTCACCAGGGGTGGGATTTTACGTGCTGGAGAACAGGCAAATCGTGCCACTGGATCACCCAGCCCACTCACTCCTTACCTGCATGTGCACCATCAAACTTGCCTGCTAAGTTGCTGTTTTTCCTTTTTTGTTTCCTGACTATCAGCTGTTCTGCTGTGCCGGGAGATTTCGATTAGCTAGAAAGCAGGAAATGGTTGGATTTCTTGCTTTCTAGCTAATCTAAAAGCAGAGCTGAACCTTCCTTAGGACCGAAGCTTCTATTTTTCAGTGCAGACTCAGGCAACAGATTGCAGAAAGGTAGATCTCTGAAGGAATCTGTGATTCTGTGAGCAACTCAATCTGCCTACCTGCTTTGCCTGATTTTGGATAAAAGTTGCTCTTTTTAATTAAAAAATCAATATTTACATACATGGTGTATTATGAGTTAATTTTGTGAGTTTGCTTGCAAGCAAATTTTATGTGACAGACAGGTAGCCGATGGCAGAAATAGATCTCTGAATGGATCTGTGATTCTGTGAGCAACTCAATCTGCCTGCCTGCTTTGCCCGATTTTGGGTAAAAGTTGCTCTTTTTTAATAAAAAATTCAATATTTACAAAAATATTTATAATATTTACATACAAGCCATGCCCAGCCAGTCACATGACCACCAAGCCATACTCACAAATTAGGCCATGCCCACAGAACCAGTTGTTAAGAAATTTGAATCCTACCCGAGTAGAAGTCTTTCATTCTCTCCCCCAAACTCCACCAGAAATGAGTCTTTGTTAGACTTGTTGCACTTGTTGCACCAGCACAGCAGGATGCCTTGCAGGGTCCCAAAGACTCATTTCTGGCAGAGTTTGGGGGAGAGAAAGAAAGGCTTTTGGTGCTTTCCTTGCGTGCAACCAAAAGCAGAAGAAAGAAGCAGAAAGAAGCAGCCCAGTGGCCAGGTGAGGTGTGTGGGGTGAGTGGGGCAAGTTCCCCCTCTCCACCCTTTCCCCCCTCCCCTCACTACCTCGTGGTGTTCGCAATGCAAGCAACACAAGCTTTGTGTTCCCATGCAGCCTGGATTAATTGCTCTGGGGGGTGCTTTGGGGGGTGACATTTCTCTGCAAAATTTTCTTACAGACCACTAGTGGTCCCCGGCCCACTGGTTGGTGACCACTGGATTAGACCTCAGCCACAATAGGAATTGCCCAATGCCCCTTCATTGCATCACCCTCAGAAACTTCAACCAAACTTAGTTCAGACAAACTCCTAGGACTTGTACATGGCCCCCTGGGAGTCTGACAACAGCCAATAGAATACATGTTCAAGTGCAAAGCCCAACAGAAGGTATAAATACCCTCCACTCTCAACTCCATGTGATCAGCTGCAGAACTACAAACATGTAGTTCTGCTGATCGATAAATGGACCCTTTTTCCAATCAGCCTCCAGCCTCCATTTTGTCTCCATGCCTTTCTCCTGGCTTGGAACTGAACTAGATGGATATTTCTCCCAACAGAACAAAAGAATTGGGACCTCCATTTAGTGTTAATGCTCAAAACAAATCTCTTCAGCCAGAGTAGTAATTATTAGCCTATAATTAGTTTCTCAATAGATTAAGAAAAAGGTATATCCACCAAGCAAGTATTCTATTTTGCTTTATAAAACAAGTGCAATTATATCTTAAATTGCAGAGTAACAAATCCTTTTTTGGAAAATCTTTTATGTAGGCTTTGTTTTAACATTAAACAACTTAGCTAAGCTTGTAACTTGTAAGATATTAATAAACTAGAGCAAGTTCAAAGAAGGGCTACCATGATGATGAAAGGACTGGAAAGCAAATTCTATGAGGAACAGTTAGAAGAAGATTGAAATAAGGCAGGTTTTCAAATATCTGAAGACTATCACAGCTGTAGGGGGGTTAGATTCTCACTTGCTCTAAGAGTAGGATTAGAACTAATGTAAGGATGTAGATACCAATCAGATATTAGGAAGAACTTGGCAGTAAGAACTGCCAATTGGTAGAATAAATTACTGCCTGAAGTAATTTCTTCCCCTTCACTGGAGGTTTTCAACATGCTCTCAGGCAAGGTTTAATGAATCTTGTATTGAGCTATGGATTGGATTAAGTCCCTTCTAATTCTATCATTCTGTAAAAGAGAAATTACATACTATATATATCTGCCTATATACACATTCATTTGTAGGATAATAGATAGTCAAATGACAACGATAATAATAAAAGGTTGAGGACCATCATAATATCATTATCTGCTTATCCTGCAGTTCCAATTATTGTGTTTGAAATTACAAAACCCAAATCACTCCCAAGGAAGAAGGCTGTTGGGAGAAGAGAAATAAAAATAATTGACAAATGCAAAAATACAGTACTTTTTTGTTCTATCATTTCTATTACTTTTTGCTTGCATACAGAACTGCCTAGAGTGTTCCTAGTTTTTATCATCCTTTGAAGGGGAGTAAGATAAACAAAACATTGCCCAGGAAGCAACTTCCAGAGCTGACATATTTTGCCTTGATAAGGTCAGGCAAATAATTGTTTGTTGCTAGTATTTAGATGCCATTCCAATCCAACAGGAGTCTTGAGAGCACTGTTAGCTGCCCTGGCTTTTGCCCATGTTCCCCCAAATATTTAATATCTCTAACTCTAAACTCAATCCAGGGGTTCAACACTGGAGTAAAAGTAAAATGCAAGACTGATCTGTTGGGAACAAAAAGGAAATAAGGATGAATATAATATCACAATATAATACTAATTTTACTGAAAAAGATTTATTTCTGTCCATTTAGAGTTTGTCATACTTTTTAAGAACAAGAAAACTATTAAGTCATTTCTAACAACATTTCTAACAACATTTCTAATAACATTTCTAATAACATTTCTAAGTCTTTTTAACAAGAAATAGGCAGTTACTATTCTTATTTTACAAAAAAAGGAACAGAGATAAAGAATTTCCCATAATTTTTCAGAAAATTCATGTACAAATTGAGAGTTCAATCCAAAACTGCAGCTCTTGATTCCATAAAATTGTACATTCTTCTTTCTGTCATTGCATTCTTCCTGCATACAAATCTCCCTTTGAAGAAACTTATTTACATTTTAGGATGAACTGAATTCTATTCAGGCACTAGTAAGAGACAAGATCAATTCCCACCTGCTCTTTTGTCTCAGGAATTCTCTAAAAGAGAAATTCTGAATAAAGGCTTTACTCATCAAAGCTTTTTCACCAAAAAGCCTTGCAAGGCACAGTATAACAGAGAGGGCTGTTCCACTCAAGCTAGGAAGCAGTATATATGCTATTATAGGCAACAAGAAGAATAAGAATAGGCTATGATTCTCTCCCACCCAGACCAACCTTAGGTGTAATTGTCCAACAACTATCAACTCAAGCTGTGGTTGGATGGAATGAGGACCAGAGCAGCACTTTGCCAAGACATATATATACAAGATCAGATCCAGACAGAGCCTGGATTAAAAGTCATTCAGATCTCTTCATTCTTGAAAGTCATTCAGACCTCTTCATTCTCATTCCATTCTGTGGAATCATACGATTAATGTGCCCGAAGTTGATAATCTGGAAAAAAAACATGTATCAAATAAATTAAACTTAAGTTCCCATGTAGCAAAGAATCTCCTTGACTGCAAGAATCTCTTTCAAAGGTGAACTTGCAACATTTTCTGAAAATGAAAATTTTTACGTATAGAAAAATTTTGAAACTTACTAAGTCTCAATTTTTCCCTGTGGAGTAGGACTATTATTGTCTATATATCTGGCAACCTCACAATTACCGCAGGAAAATATACAGTTTTATTTAAAGTCAACATCTGGAAATTTTCCTCTAGATCAAGGCAAACATGATCAACATGATGGACATTATATTGGATGTGAAAGTACTACTGCATACACACTATGGAATTATGTAAAACCTTTTTTGTCCAAATGAAGAAACATTTGTACAAAATTAGGCTGTAAACAGCATGTTCTTATCTATATACAGCAATTTTCCCAGAAATTTTTACTCTAAGGACTTTGATCAAATGCTTGCTACAAGCCTCATCAAGGAGAAGTTAACATAAGAAGGAACAAAGGGCTATCTAATTCAGCAAGAGCCTATTAGATATTCCTGGGAAACCTCCAAGCAAAACAGTATACTAGCACCAATTCATACTCTCCAGCATTGAATACCAATTCTGATGCCAGGAAAACTACATAGGCATCAGAACTAATAGGTAATGATATTTCTTATACACTGCAAATTTGGCCTACCAAAGGGGGATAGCATAGATGCAACAATCATATTTTCTTATTTTAAGAGTCTCTTATATGATAAGATACCATACATTTAAAATTCCAATCTAGAGCTCTGCCAAATAATCACACATATTCTAGAAAAACAAATGGATATGGCAGGAGAAAATAACTTAGTTCAATAAATAAAGATATTTACTGAATTGATCTTATGTCTGAATTTAGATTAATTGCTACTTGGTAGTTAAAATTTGTCATTCCTCCTTCAGGAAAATGATACTGTGTAGGAATTTCTATAAAGCAGAACACTTCATTTGTTCTGGATTTGTGTCTCCTATGAGTACAGAGGATTATTTCATAAACAAAAGGGTTAGGGAAAATATTAGTTCTCTTTCATGGCATGCAGATTAACTCCCACATGCATGATTGGATTTTTTAAATATTGATTTTTGCACAAAACCAAACCAGGAAGTGTTGGTTGGCAAAGATTGTTCAGATAGCTACCAGAAAGATTAGGTAAGTCATGCAAACGGTGATTTTCTTGGTGTCTGAAGCATATTTAAATGTTAATGTTATAACTGTGCTCAATACTAAATTTAGTATGCTGGGTGAATGTGGTCAGTAACTATATATAAATCCAGGTTCTTCATGGGCTTTAAAGTTTACCTCCACTCTGGGTGATATAGCGGACCCATGGCAGAGCCTGGTACCCACTCTTTTCAATGATCTTCATGTACCGTACCTGGTCAGATTGAGATAATAGATAAGAGAGAGAAAAGAGGAGGGAAGTGCATTAACTATCTTTAATTCATTCAGATTTGATGGCATCTCAAGGCTTCCACTGAATTTTAACTTCAGACTATAATGTGGTCAAAGCATCTTTCCCTCTCCAGCTTAGTATGATAATAATCCCATGTATTTGGCATAGTAATTTGAGTAATTGTGAAAAAAATTGCAGCAACTAGTAATAGTGACCTGTTCTTAACTGCAACCATCCGCAGGCTATACAGCTCACAACCTTCAGTTATCCTAGCTTTCTTTTCTATTCCTCAATACCACCTGATCTTATATAGTTCTGGGTCAAAAATGTCCCAATTCCCACATCTCCATCAAATCTGGCTTACTTGAATCCCAGAGACTGTGAAGTAGGGGATTTCAAATCGGACTGAGATGGGTGGCCGACCTTCCAGCTCCTCGTTCTCAACGCTGGGCAGCCCAAAATGGGCTCGCATCAAATATTCTTTACCACCCTGCAAGGAAAAAAGAGTCTTTCCTGGTGATCTGAATCCAGATTTCCTGGTGAATTGTTTCCACAGTCTGGCTCTATAACTAGAAGGCAAACCTTCACCACCACTATTGCCAGCTTTTATCATAGCCAAAGCTCAGGGGTGGGATTCTACCAGTTCGCACCTATTCGCTAGAACTGGTTGTTAACATTCTAAGCAGTTCGGAGAACTGGTTGTTAGAAGAAATTACAGGCCTAATCCTGTAAGGAAGGCAGGAAGGAAACATTCTGGTGTTGCTTACAGAAACTGCCTCTCTGTTAAACCTTATTACATTCTGGGCAGAACTAGACTTCCTGTCTCAGGAACATCTCTGAAGTTTCCCCCCCCCCTCCTTTGCTGGTACTTTGCTTGTGTGGAGTGACCATTCAAAGTTACAATGGCATTGAAAAAAGTGACTTATGACCATTTTTCACACTTACGATTGTTGCAGCCTCCCCACAGTCATGAGAGGCCAGGCGAGGAGATGCGTGCCTCGATGTGAGTGATATTGAGTTGACCATGCCCAGCCAATAACATGACCACCAAGCCATGTCCACCCAGTCACATGACCATCAAGCCATGCCCACCACCTAACCCACCCCCACAGAACCAGTTGTTAAAAATTTTGAATCCCACCCCTGCCCTAGCTCCTTTATAATCTAGTTGGAAGGAATTCATTACCTATTATAACACCTAGCAGTGCCTCTTACAATTGTCAGAGACTTCAATATACAGTTAAGAGCTCTCCAATAAAATAGTAAAGGTAAAGGTAAAGGTTCCCCTTGCACATACGTGCTAGTTGTTTCCGGCTCTAGGGGGCGGTGCTCATCTCCGTTACAAAGCCAAAGAGCCAGCGCTGTCCGAAGACATCTCCATGGTCATGTGGCCGGCATGACTAAACACTGAAGGCGCACGAAATGCTGTTACCTTCCCATCAAAGTGGTCCCTATTTTTCTATTTGCATTTTTACATGCTTTCAAACTGCTAGGTTGGCAGAAGCTGGGACAAGTAATGGGAGCTCACTCCGTTACATGGTGCTAGGACTTCGAACTGCCGACCTTTCTGATCGACAAGCTCAGCATCTTAGCCACTGAGCCACTACTTCCCTCTAATAAAATAGTATCCTACTCCAAATTCAGCAAAAGAATCATATAACTTACCAAATGTTCCTGGTAAAAATCTAACAGATTGGAATGTACTACTGATATGAAAGATGCAGGATGCTGATCAGAGAAAAACAAAATTATTTTTTCTTACTGGAAAGGACTTTATGTTCCAGACAACAGTATTCTTTTCAGGCAGATATTTTGCATTGCCAATGTTGGTTTTGAATTTGGGTGAGTCAGCATCACTTGGGACAGGCACACTTATCTCCACACCATTGGCCACTGATTGTTTTTTGAACTGGCCCTTTGCCTTTTAGAGAGAAAAAATTAGAATAAAAAAATGACATATGGAAAAAGACACATTTCCCTGATCAATTCAGTCTCTGACACAAGAGAAAGATCCAAAACTCAAGATGGTTTGGACTCATTTATTTTGATTCAATGAAGACAGACATACTCTTTTCTGCAGGCTATGCAAATTCCATAGCTATAGAACATACTGCAGAATTTAGAATCATAGAGCTGGAAGGGGCCGCAGAAGTCTTCTACCAACCCCCTGCTCAAGGCATCACCATAGTCAAATGGTTGTCCAGTCTATTTCTGAATACCTGCAGTGATGGAGCACCCACAATTTGGGAGGCAAGCTATTCCTATTTTTAGGTTGGATCTCTCTCTATGCTTGCCAATTTGGATCAATCAAGAGCATTTACAGGAATAAAACATAAGAGTGTGCATTTTATTAAGATCTAGTCTTTCTTTCTTTTTCTTTTTTTACACTGGAGGTCTTGCAGAGAAATGATGATATTGTTCAAAATAATTCACCTTAACCATAATCTCTACTCGGCTGTGAGAGAACTTCTCAATGACAGATTCGATCCAGATGAGAGGTTTCACCTTGTTGGGATGGGGATGGGAAGAGAAAGAACAAAAAGAAGCATTAATTTCAAAGCTTCCAATGTAATAGAGGATGTAGAATAGTCCAAAGATTATTGTATTAAATATGATGAGACATATTTAATTAGACCTGCACAGTTGAACAGCTCTATTTAATGTAGCAACAGCAGGGTTACACTCTATTAGACATAATATAACAATTATTTATAGAGCTTCTAAGTCATTGCAGCAGCAAAGAAATATGTTTAAGTAAAATCATAAAATGGTGAGAGAACAAAGCAGGGAGGAGGAGAGGCGAATTTGCTGTGGATCATCGAGCTGGTGAGAAGAGAGAACAGAGAGGAAGGAAAGAGAAGAGAGATGAGCTTGTTGTGGACAATCCAGGTAGTCCTGTTTGCTGGTAGAAGCAGCATCCCCAGCACGATGGACAGCAAATGGGAATCACATGGCTCCAGAGCAAAAAGCTGCAGCAGACCAGCAGGGAGGAGAGAGAGCCAGCAGCAGCACAGGGCAGCGCATGAGCTAGAGCCGGAGAGAACCACAGAGAGCAACAGGGAAAGAGATGGAGGAGCTGAGTGGAGGGCTAAGTGGAGCAGACCGGACAGCAGAGCTGAGTTCACCAGAAAGCTGCACAGCAGGCTGAGAGAGCTTACCAGAGCAGGGGGGAGGCTGAAAAGACCAGAGCACCAAAGGACAGCTGGCAGAGAAAACAACAAGAGGCCAGAGCAGCAAACAAGGGAAATGAAGGCAACAAATTAAGCCCGAGGTTTCAATAGACAGGGAGGAAAGACCCCAGTAGAGAATAAAAAAAAATATTGGACAGAAAATAAAAGATAAATAAATAGGCAAATAATAAGGACAAAAGTGGAAAATTAGAAATCAAGAAAGAATAGGATTAATAAAGATCAATCAAATAAATAAGGCAAATCTTAAATAATAAGATGGGGGGAACTGGAGCTCAAAAACTTTTAAAAATATAGGGAATAAAGGGATAAATAAAATTAACATAATAGTAAAATAAATAACAAGGTATAAAAACAAGCAGAAGAAGGCAGAAAAAAGGATAGAAAAAAAGATACAAAATTTTTTACTCTTAAAAAAACCAGCAAAAAGAAACAAATTAATGGAACAGGTGACTGATACTATTGTGGTATGCAATATATGTTCCATGTATGTGCCAAAGAACACCCATGTATTAAATGTAAGCTATAGAAGAAAAAGTAAGGGATCTAGAGGCAGCTGTCAGGATTCCAGCAATCACCCTAATTAAATCATGAGTCTTGAGCCAAACATCAAAAAACTTCAAAGGATTTATTAGAGGCAACATACTGGCATGTCCTGTATGAAGCCAACTCTGTCATACATAATTTACAGTCACCTGTGGCCCTGTTTCCCCCACCTCATGGGTGTCTCATAAATCAGATTCTCCAAATAAGCATGTTCACAGGCTGGGTATCATCAATCACGTTCTCCAATTAAATATATTCATGGGCAAAAGCTCTGGTAGTTTAGTTACAATCTTTTAAAGATAAGTGTTGGAATTGTGAGAAAAGGACAACTAGGCCCTAAAGTTGGTGTAGGCCTCTGCCTAATTGAAAGCCTCAAATTAACAATATATTATAACGCTGGCTGAGCTAATTTTGCAAGCATAGCAAAATATTTGCAATCTGCTGAGCTGAATTTGCAGGCATAGCAATATATTTGCTATCTGCTACTTCTGCAAAAACATATATTTGTTGGACAATCAAAAATAGAGCTATTTTGGATCACAAATGTCTGGGATATTGAGAAAAGGGGGAACTGAAAGTAGCAGATGGTAAGTGAGTTGGCATATACCTACAAGTGGGTGTTAATTGATGGACTGTGTGAAGGAATAGGGAAGTACATCCAGTAAGATTATCACTGGGTGGGTTTCAGAAGAAGAAGGGTATAAAAGAAGGGGGTAAATCTCAAATCAGGGGCACTGATAGTAGCTATCCTTTCTGGAGTTAGCTACTGTCTCTGGACCTCATTGCAATGGGTTACTCTCCAACCTACAAAAGAAAGCCATGCTCGAATTGAACGGAATAATGAACAAATAACTCCCAAAGGATTTGACCTTGCTGATAAACCTTAGAGGAAGACAAATGAAAGTATGTCACACATAGAAGAAAACACAATAATAAAAGATTCTAACATCTAACAAACCCCTGCTGCCCAATCTAAGCCCCATTAAAAATGAGCAACTGATTTCTCCCCCTAGTTGAAAATACTCAGACCCACAACCTCCTCCTCAAAGAAAACATGCAAACACTTAGAAAAGAGACATCATCCAATATCCCTAAAAAAGTCACATCAACAAATTCACCTGGGATAAACAGAAAAGCACCCCAGACTGCATCCCCTAAAAAGAACAGAACCAGCCATCTGCAGACTGGAGATACAACCTAGGAAGGTTTGTTTCTGGAGCAAAAATCAAGGATGTAGCTGACAACCTAACCAAAATAATTAAGCACATAAATTACTACCCTTTTCTACATGTAGGGGTGAATGACACAAAAAAAGGATTTGAAACTAATATTGAGTGATTATGAGCAGCTAGGCAAAAAAGTTAAGGAGTTAGATGCACAAGTAATTTTTTCATATGTTCTGCCAATGAAAGGTCAACACCTGGTAAGACAAGCCATATAGGTTCCCCTCTCTACAGACGAGAGTGAGGAACCTCTGGCCAGAGGAAAAGCTAGCGAGGAAGAGTGCAGGCATCCCCTCTTTTACAATTAAAGTGAGGCTGGTGGTACCCGAGACTGGGGAGCAAGGAGAATTAGAAGCAGTAATTGATACAGGATGTACCCAGTGTTTAATTAGGCTTCCAATTGAACAATTAGGAATAAAGACTGGAGCCCTAAAATGCCTAATTAGATTTGAGCAGGTGGATGGAACTTTGATTGGGGGGACACTAGCCATCCAAGTTACAGAACTAGTCAGATTAGAGATAGGAAGACATTGTGAACTTATTCGATTTGTAATAGCACCAAAACTGTCAGAAGCTATCATTCTGGGTCTGGCTTGGCTAGACAAGTGGATCCCTAGCATTAAGTGGGAAGATGGATTCAGAAAAATCATAATTGGGATGGGGCTGCTTCCTCCTGTTCCCCCTGGCAAGCACCTGATTCTCAACATGAGCCAATCGCCAGAACTGGCAACTACCACTTCAGATTCATCACCAGGTGAGCCCTCAGTTCAGTGGTGGGATTCAACCGGTGTTACTACCAGTTTGGCGACTATGTTTTGCATGCGCACTTCACACGCACATGCACCAGATGTGTGCTGCGCACGCGTGTAAAAAAACCTTTAGCTGTGCTGCCCAGACAGCTGAAAAGTGCTGCTCACACATGCACAGAGTTTGGAAAGCCTATTTTTTCCTGCTTTTTCAACCTCAGCTGTGCCATGCAAAGCAGCTGAGGTTGAAAAAGCAGGAAATAAAGGACAGGTAAGAGCCCAGGCAGGCAGTTGGGCCAAAGAGCAGCAAACACAGAACCAGTTCAATGTCTGCTGCTCTTCAGAGCTACCAGTTCTATACAGCCAGGTAGAACCAGCAGCATCCCACCCCTGCCCCAGTTCCTAAGGAATATAGAGACTTAGCCAAAGTATTTAGTGAGGAGGAATGCAATATCCTCCCTCCTCATCGGACCACTGATTGTGCCATCAAAATAGAACCTGGGGCCAAGCTGCCAAAACCAAAAATGTACTCAATGACGCCTGCCGAGATGACTGAACTGAGAAAGTACATTGATGCTAATTTAGTGAGGGGATTTATTGAGACAGCAAAATCAAAAGAGGCAGCTCCAGTACTATTTAAAGAAAAGAAAGATGGGAGGCTTAGATTATGCGTTGATTCCCATGGGATCAATACCATGTGCGTACAAAATATGTAACCCCTATCCCTAATGAAGGACTTGCTGAACCACTTGTCAAAAGGCAAGATTTTTACTAAGGTGGATTTAAGAGAAGCCTATTACCGAGTCCGCATAAGAGAAGGAGACAAATGGACAACGGCTTTTAACTGCCCACTGGGTAGTTTCCAATTCTGAGTCATGCCTTTTGGACTTTAAGGGCCTCCCACAGTTTTTATGCAGCTGATAAATGAGGTGCTACATGAACATCTGTATAAGGGGGTCCTGGTTTACCTGAATGACATTCTTATATTTAGTGAGAATTTGGAAGAACATGTAAAACTAGTCAGACAGGTACTGAAAAAACTTTTAGCTGCCAACCTTTATGCAGAGCTGTCAGAATGAGAATTTCACAAGGAGGCTTTGGACTATCTGGGCTACTGAGTGTCCAATCAAGGGATCGAAATGGATCCTGGAAAAGTAAAGGCTATGCTGGATTGGCAACCCTCATGAACATGCAAACAACTACAGTTTCCTGAGCTTTGCAAACTTTTATAGGCAATTCATCTCTTCTTTTGCGGAGGTGGCACTCCCTTTAATGGAGCTACTAAGAATTAGACCATCTCCGACCAAGCCAAAGCCAAGTCAACCGCTCACTTGGACAATGGATTGTCAAAAATCCTTTGAACAATTAAAGTGCCTATTTGCAGCAGAGCCCATCTTCCAACATCCCAATCCAAATAAACCCTTTACAGTCCAAGCCGATGCCAGTGACATGGCTGTAGTGGCAGTTCTACTTCAAAGGAACTCTCAAAATGAACTGATGCTTTCTACTTATGTGTCTAAAAAGTTAACGGACACCGAACGCAGATGGGCAGTCTGGGACAAAGAAGCTTTTGCTGTGCGATGGGCTCTCTTATCTTGGAGACATTTCCTTGAGGGAGTTAGTGAGCCTTTCGAGGTGATCATAAAAACCTCGAAGCTTTAAAAACCCCTCGAAAACTTTCTCCTAAACAAGTCCGGTGGGCTCAATAATTTAAGCGCTTCAACTTCAAACTAAAATACATTTCGGGGGGCGGGGGGGAATCCATTGGCAGATGCCTTGTCCAGAAAACCCCAATTTGACAGCCAACAAGAGGAAATAGAACATGCAATGATCTCTGAAGCCCAACCAGCTGCTCAAGCAACCACTAGGTTACATGCCAAATGCCATTCTGACCTCCCAGAAGACAAATTTTCAGCAGATTTGAAAGCAGCGCTGTCAATCAATGTTTGGTTTAAAGAGAACCAAATGGACTTAACTTTGGGGAGGGACTGGCGTGGAAAGGAATTTATATGCCAACCAGTATGAGACTAATGGCGCTAAAGCGCAGTCACAATTCTCAACTAGGGGGCCATCTGATTTCCAAAAACTCTCCATTTCCGACCTCCCAGAAGACAATTTTGGTGGCCAAGGATGAAAACTGATGTTGAGGACTATGTAAAAAGCTGTACCATTTGAGCTACCATGAAGCTCAGACTAGGGAAACCTTCTGGGCTTCTCCAACAAGTAGCCGAACCCATGAAAGCCTGGGAGGAGATTGCCATAGACTTTATTGTCGAACTCCTAGAAAGCGGTGGAAATACAATTATTTGGACTGGCATCAATCTGTTCTCCAAGCAAGCACATTTCACCACTTGTAATGGACTAACTTCTGCAAAGAAGCTAGCAAAGCTTTTCATGAAGCATATTTACAAGCTTCACGGAGTTCTGCAGTGAGTAATATCAGATTGCAGAGTCCAATTTACTGCTCAGTTCTGGAGGGAGTTGGAATGTCCCAGGGGTGTTCCATCCAGCTACCAATGGATCAGCAGAACATTCAAACGCAATGGTGGAACAATACATTAGATGTTATGTAAATTATCAACAGGAAAATTGGGCTGATTTATTGATGTTTGCAGAAATGGCTTATAACAATGCAGTACACAGCAGCACAGGATTAACTCCTTTTCAAATAACTACTGGCATGGAATTTGTCTGTATGCCTGAATTACCTAGGGAACCACCCACTTCCATATCTGGATGGACTTTCTACAAAAAGGGTGGGGAAACACAAAAAAAGCTTTAGCAGAAACAGCTGATGAATACAAAAAACATACAGACAAGTCTCGTTCTCTCCAACCACCATTTAAAGTGGGAGATAAAGATTAAGATTACCTAGTAAAAAATTTGGACCCAAATTCCTCGGTCCTTTTCCTACAGTGAAAGTAATTAACCCGGTAACTGTTCAGCCTAGTCTTCCTCACATATTAGGGAAAATACATCTGGTATTTCACAGCAGCTTATTAAAACCAGCAATAGGCTCTACTTTGAGGCCCAGCCCAACTGCTCCTCCCAAACCTGCAGTTGTACAAGGTGAAACACATTATGAAGTTAAGAAAATTCTTCAGTCTAGATTAATCAAGGGCTGGTTACAGTACCTGGTCCACTGGAAAGTGTACCCTTTGTCAGAAGCTACTTGGGTGAAATGTTGGGATGTAAAAGCAGATAGATTAGTGAAACAATTTCATGATCTGATAGGCCAAAGGGTCCTCCTTGGGGGGGGGGGTTAAGTGACTGGATGGACTAGGCACTAACTGTTAGGAATGTAAGTCACCTAACAGCTATTTGGGTTGGAAAATATATAAACCAGGATAGACATTTTAGTACTGCCTCTTTAAGGGAATGCTAAAAGTGTAATTGGGTGTGGTTGCTCAAACGGCCATAAGATGGAGCCAGAAACCTGGGTTGTTTAGTCTTAGTCTTAGTCTCAGAAGAAGTTTCAGTGGGTCTCTCTGTTTCCTTCTGTTGGAGAGTATTGCCGTTCCTCATAATTGACTGCTATTCTTAGATTTGATGTAAGTTTGATACTGAACTGTTTATGATAGTGGACTTTGTTATTGGACTTTGTTATTGTTATCCCTGGACTGAAAATTGACTGCCTTACCTGTGAATGACTTTGGACTGTGTTTGAACTTTGCTTAAATGTTTCTGGAAGTAAAAACCTACATTTACTGTACAGTGTACCTGTGTGCTGTGTGTGTATTATTCAAACACTTCTCTCAAATACGTCTCCCTGTATGCACTCATTCTCCTAATGGGGAATTACCTCAACACTAACCCCTTGTTGTGTTTTGTCTATTTTATTTTCCAGGACGTGTTTTTTTCTTCATGGGGGATGCCTGTCAGCTCTGGAAGCCATATTAGAACCAGAAGCTTCCACACTTCCACATTCCTGTGCCTGGGAAAGTAGGAGGGGGGATTTTAGAGTATTGGTAGTTAGATATAATAGCATTATTCTTTTCGGTCAAGGTTATGTTATTCCTGCACCTGGAGGAGGAGTGGTTGAAGGGATGTCCCAAGTTGGGACGGTTGGTGATTGGACCATGTGATAAGACTGATGGGTGCAGGGGTTGGGTTTTGAATTTTGAATTACTAAGGGAAAATCCAGAACTCTCAGATTCAGGTTTTCCCAGATGTGTCAATATACCTACTCTAATAAAAAGAAACTTTGAGAAAATGCCTGTCTCGGAGGTTTAATTGGAGTTGGGTTTTTCTGAAACCCTGACAAAACTAAAAACAAAAGAAAAGGAGAAATGTTTCCCCTTTTGCATTTGAGAATGCAACAAGGGACAGGAAAAGAGAAAGGGAAAGAAAATGAAAAAGAAGGACAGATGGAAAGGAAGAAGAAAAAGTTAAGAGGGAAGGAAAAAGAAGAAAAGGAAGGAAGATTATAATGAGGATGAGGGAGGGTCTCAGGGAAGACCTGCCTTAGCACTTGACCACCACAGGTGCCCCCAACACCCACACCCAGCCATGCCCATCCTGGCCCTCCATGGTCAAACACAACCCTAATGCAGTTCTCAATGAAATTGAATTTGACACCCTGGCCTTAGATGTGAGCTCAAGATCAAGGTTAATCTTGACAGAATTGAACACTGGGCCCTATCTAACAAAATGAAATTCAACATAGAGAAACTAAAGTCCTACACTTAGGCAAGAAAAACCAAAAGTATGCATATAGACTGGATAAAACCAGGCTTAATAGCAGTAACTGTGATAGGGATCTTGGAATCTTAGTGGGCAACCAGTTAAATATGAGCCAGCAGTGTGTGGCGGCAGCCAAAAAAGCCAACACAATCCTAAGTTGAATTAACAGAGGGATACAGTCAAGATCAAGTGAGGTACTAATACTACTCTATAAAGCCTTAGTAAGATCACACCTAGAATACTGCATCCAGTTTTGGTCACCAAACTATAAAAAAGATGTTGAGACTAGAAAAACTGCAGAGAAGAGCCAGGATGATTAGGGGACCAGTGGAGACTAAAACATATGAAGAACGGTTACAGGAACTGAGCATGGCCAGCCTAGTGAAGAGAAGGACCAGGGGAGACATGATAGCAGTCTTCCAATATTTGAGGGGCTGCCACAGAGAGGAAGTGGTCAAGCTATTTTCCAAGACACCTGTAGGCCAGACAAGGAATAATGGATGGAAACCGATCAAGGAGAGATTCAACCTAGAAATAAGGAGAAATTTTCTGTCAGTGAGAACAAGCAACTAATGGAACAGCTTGCCCTCAGAAGTTGTGGGAGCTTCATTACTGGAAACTCTCAAGAAGAGACTGGACTGCTATCTGTCAAAAATGATGTAGGGTCTGCTTGGACTAGATGACCTATAATGTCCCTTCCAACTCTGTTTAATCTGTATAAAAGAATGGCTAATTTACTTATCAACTGCAAAAATGTCATCAATACTACTTAAGAACTGATAAGAATGATAGTCATGGGTGGCAAAATTGCCCTGACTATCTTTAGCTGAAAAGTATTGTATTCCATTTAGCAATAGCACTTGAATTTACTGTATATAACTCCCACAGTGCTTTACAGCAATATAAACAGATCGCACCCAACAATCTGGGTCCTCATGTTACCAATCTTGGAAGGATGGAAGACTGAATCAACCTTGAGCCCCATCAGGATCGAACTGCAGACTGTGGGCTGTGCCACAATATTGCATTCTAATCACTGCAGCACCAGACAACATATTTAATTATATTTTGCTGGCAAAATACACAAAATAAAAAAGTGCTGAGATTTTATCCTAGAGCATATCTAATTATCTTGTGTAACACTGAGTTCATACTTTGCATTAAACTATATGACTCTTTTGGACTGAATGTGTTATATACATGGCTGGCTTGTTGCTGCGAAGTTTGAGCCCAGAAACTATATACAGCCATTATTAGGCATTTATCATACTTGTAAAGTTTTTCAGATATCTCAATAGACAGTTTTCTGATTGGCAAAGAATCAGCCTACTTGAAAAAGGAAACCATTAATTATCTGGACATATTTTCTGTTGTTCTGTACCAAAATAAAGCCTCCCTTCTACAGCAAGTTCTACTATTTTATAAATAGGCAACTGCCACACTTGGACATCAATCCTTAGCAAAGTGTAGGTGTTATCTTCGTGAATCCACAAGCAAGGGAAGGATACCTATCTCAGCAAAGGGAAGATGGTACATGAGATTATGGTTGTGTGAGTAAAGTCCCGGCAGAGGGGGTATTCAGCAGCTTCTGACCAGTTCTGGAGAACTGGTAGTGGAAATTTTGAGTAGTTCGGAAAACCAGCAAATACCACCTCTGACTGGCCCCTTCCCCATCTATTCTCTGCCTCCCAAGTCCCAGCTGATCGGCTGCGTCTTCTTTTGTTGCCCTGCACAGGAAAATGGAGCTGGAAAGCAGGTTAGTGGGATGGGGAGAGAATGGGATTTGGCAGTATCCTTCCCCTGGAGTGGGGTGGGAATGGAGTTTTTACAGTATCCTTCCTCTGCCACGCCCACAAAGCCATTCCCACAAAGCCATGCCCACAGAACTGGTAGTAATTTTTTTTTAATCCCACCACTGAGTCCTGGGATATTTTTTTCTGTGTTCCATTTCCAGGAACACTTCAAAGATCTACCTGTGTACTCAGGCGATATGACATAAGCTCAAAATCTCCATCAGGCGGAATGAATGAAATAGTACGATCATTGTCAAAACGTGATAGTCGTACACATTGGTGGAACTTGACATCCTCCAGTTCTACAGACTTATTTTTTCCACCTGAAAGTCAGAAGTACAGTTATTAAAAGACAAATATAATCTCTGGTATACTAGATGTATTAAGAAACAATTGCCTGTTTTTGGTGGAAGCCTTCAATGGAAGCAGAGTTTCACAAAATAAAAGAAAAATAATGAGCCCTCATTTCTGATAATCAAATCCCATGAATATGCTGCAAAAGAAACATATAAAATTATGAACAGCTTTGTGGAGGGGAAAACTAAAAACTAAATAAAATTTAACAATACAAAATTCCAATTTAAAATTACAGCATAGTCTATTGAAATTAAACCAAAATATATATGTGTCAGTATATAAGAAATTATAACCAGGGATCGACATAACAACAAATCAGCTAATGGGAACTGTTTGGTGACTAAGAAACAGCACCTGTTGTGAGCCATGCCAGACAGCTTGGAGACTGGGCGTGGCTTAGGGTAACTGGTCTATATAAATATAGAGCTTCTGTGTTTCTGGTGGTTCTGATGGCTTCTGCTTCTTGTTCTTGTATTCGCTACCACATTGCAAGAGTATTGTATATATGCATTATGGGTATTGTATATATGCATTATGTTTTAAATTATTGTATATAAACAAATTTGTAATATAAATGAATCCTGCTGAATTATTACTTGTGTGCTGGTTGGATTGTTGCAAACATTAACAGGTTATGGGCCCAGAGCACACCAAGCACACAGTAAGACTGAACTGTAATTCAGCTGAAGGACAGCCTGTGTTAAAAGGAAAGCTCTCTGCCTCGATTGGGACAGAAGAATTATATTATTTGGGCTGCAAAATTGGAGTAATTCCTAAAGGAGCTCTGGGATATTGTTATTAATCTACCCCAGGCACCATTAGCAGCAACAGATCAAAGGCAGCATGATAAGGCACTGGCCTACATCATTTGAAGAGTTCTCCACTCGTCTACTCATTGCAGAATATCTTATGCCACCAGACTTGAAATTCTAGACCTAGAAAACCTAGAACTATGCCGCCTAAGTATAGTACATAAAATTATATATTGCAATGTCCTACCTGTCAATGAATACTTCAGCTTCAACCATAACAATATAAGAGCACACAATAGATACAAACTCAAGGTAAACCGCACCAAACTTGATTGCAGGAAATACGACTTCAGCAAAAGGTCAATGTCTGGAATACTCTACCAGACTCTGTGGTTTCTTCCCCAAATCCCAAAAACTTTAACCTTAGACTGTCTACTATTGATCTCACCCCTTTCCTAAGAGGTCTGTATAAGCGCACCAATGTGCCTACCATCCCTGTCCTATTGTTTCTTTTTATTTTTCTTATATGTATCCATTTCATGTATTCATAACTATGTTTATACTTATACCTGTTATCTTATAATTGCTTGACAAAATAAAATAAATAAAAATAAAATAAATAAATCTTAAGTTTAGAAGATGAACAATTCTTGAATGTAGTTGATTTAAAGACTACAAATAAGGTATGGCTGAAATTGAGAAGTATGCATGTGAGTGCATCAGCATGCAATATTGTAGAATTATCAAAGCAATTGTACAGAGCCTGGATGCAGCCACAAGCGAGTGTGGAACAGCATTTGTTGCACACGCAGAGTTTATTTATTGAGTTGGAACAGCATGGAATGCAGACTCCTGAATCTCAGAAGGTGCTGATGGTGTGAAATAATCTTGATGAAATGTGGGACATTGTTTCAGCTGTTTTTGAGTGCAAACAGGACTTATGAATGGAAGCCCTTAAAGCCTGTTTGCTTTCTGAAGAAAACAAATGCCATTTTAGAAAGAGCCACAAGGAGAAATTCCTCAGGTGGGGGCCCAAGGAGCAGAGAGAGAAAAGCAACAGACAAGATGTCTGCAAAGACCAGAGAACCCAGCAAAGATTTTCTATGAAGAAAGAGAAAGAAAAAGTATGACAATATTTCATCTGTGGTGATGAATCAAACAGAAAGACTGTTTGCAAGGAAGAAAAACAACAGGTTAATAAGCTGCTGTTGAAAAAGTTAGCTATTGTAAAAGCAGTGACAAATGGTTAATAGACCGTGGGGCTAGTCAAACAATTGTTAATAATTCAAAATTGTTTTACAGAATGGATCCAGCTGGAGGAAATACAGTAGTCTTTGCAAATGGCCAGAAGGCTAAAGTCACAGGAAAAGGCAGTGTGCTGATTCCATGTCTGGAGGAAAAGTTTAGTAACATATTATGTGTGCCTGAAATGGAGCATAATTTACTGGCTCAAAGAGCTATCGCTTTAGCGATGGAAGCAAAATATGATTTCAAGGTCTGCTAGTTTTGCAGAGCAAAATTGGAACAGAATTGATGCCAATTTTTCCACAGTGATGGTGATCCACTTAGTGACGATAACTCAGTGACAGTGTCAGCATTTAGGGAGGAGAAACCAAAAAAGAACTAGAAAAGGAGTCAGGAGAAGATGATGACTCAGATATTAAGCCAGAGAGGGTTGAAACACAGGAGCAGTCATACCACGCAGGACAGAGCAATGGAACAAGGAAATTCCACCTGACAGGTATACTGCTAGTAAAGTTAAAGTGTGTAATGTATGGTATGAGTCAAGGAACTATAAGGAAGTATTGTCATTACCCAACATTGAACAAGTTAAGTGGAAAGAAGCCATGGACAAAGAAATTAAATCCATGGTTCACATCTATTACTTTGCCACAAGGTTGCAAAGCCATGGGTATACAAAAAAAATACTACCCAACAATGAGGTACAATATAAAGCAAGATTAGAGGCACAAGGTTTTTCAGAGGAAAAATTTGTACAAGGTATTCACACCAACTGTAAAGAGCGAAAGCATAAGGTTGACACTAGCATTGGCAGTGGCACATGACCATAAAATTTGGCATTTTGATATAACCACAGCATTCCTCAATGAGGAATGAGAAGAAGAAATTTATATGGTTCAAGCATCAGGGTATGAAAGTAAAAAGCCTAACGTTGTGTATAAATTGAACAAGGCCATTTATGGGTTGAAACAGTCAGCCAGGAATTGGAATGTCTGTTTAGATACAGCATTGAAGGGTCTTGGGTTCAAGAATTGTAAAGCTGATGGTTGCATATATACTGGAAAGTTACAATGTGGGGATTGTCATTTGTTGGCATTTGTGGATCATCTTTGTTTCATTTGTCACAGAAAAAAATGCTAATCAATTAGAGAAAATTTTTGAAATAAAAGATTTGGGTGAAATACAAAATTATCTCAGTGTAGAGATACAAAAAACTGAGAAAGGTTCTCAAAGAAAGAAAATTGAACAGCTGTTGGAGAGATAGAACATGAAGGATTGTGATTCTGCTCCAACACCTATTTTTCATAATAGTTTGGGTGAGGACAAAAGTGAAGCCTGTGATCAGTCAGCAATAGGGAGCCTGTTATAACTGTCACAGTGGTCCAGACCAGACATAGTTTGGGCAGTAAGCATCTTAAGTCACTTTACTGCTGCACCAATGCAATTGCATTGGATGGGTATAAAAAGGATTCTCAGGTATTTGAAGGGAACTGTGAACTTGGGTCTTCAAATACAGATCTCTGAAGAATTGCAATTGAAATGTTATGTAGACAGTGATTATGCCAATGATGTAAAAACCAGAAAGTCTAATTCTGGGATTGTGGTATTGTTTGAAGGGGCCTTAACTGATTGGAAGTCCAGAAAACAAACAACTGTAGCCATTTCTACTGTGGAGGCAGAATTTATAGCTCCATCTGAACTTTGTTCAGAGGTAACTTGGTACATACAGCTGTTACAGGATTTAAGCGTAAAGGTAAATGATGTTGTAACAGTGTTTCAGGATAATCCTGCTTCCGTTAAAATGGCAACAGGTGATAGAGTGAAAAATAGAAACAAGCATGTGGACATTAAGTATTGTAATGTCAGAAAAGCCCATCAAATGTAAATTAATTAGCTTGCTTCACTGTTCTTCGGAGGACAATCTGGCAGATATAATGAAGCCATTGGTGAAGTGCACCATGGGAAAAATATTATTCAGTTATTCAGTTTTATGTTTATTCCAGTCATAAAGGGAGGAGTGCCAGTATATAAGAAATTATGAGCTGGGATAGATATAACAACAAGTCAGCTAATGGGAACTGTTTGGTGACAAAAATACAGCACCTGTTGTGAGCTATGCCAGACGGCTTAGGGTAACTGGTCTGTATAAATATAGAGCTTCTGTGTTTTTGGTGGTTCTGATGGCTTCTGCTTCTTGTTCTTGTATTTGGTACCAACATTGCAAGAGCTACATGGGTATTGTATAATGCATTATGTTTTATATTATTGTATATAAAAAAGTTTCTTCTATAAATGAATCCTGCTGAATTATTTACTTGTGTGTTGATTGGATTGTTGCAAACTCTAACAGTATGGACTTTAATAGACATTCTCAAAGCAAAATTGCAGACTAGCTTGTTCTCCTAACTTTATAACCAATCTGACACATTCCATAGATAGATATGAAAGTGTAAAGACATTATTGATATGAGACTCAAATCTGAAACTCCTCATTCCTCCCCAAATGCTCATGCCATCCACCCCAAATGCTTATGCCATTCCTCCCCAAATGCTCATGTCATCACACTATGATTTACTTACGTCCTGTGAGCTCGAAAAGCACCCTATCATTGAGGCCCAGGCGTAGCTCTGGCATACCAGAAAGGAACACCTTCAGTTTGATGGAACCCACTATTTCACTCAGCAGGACACTCCCATTGGCATTAACCTGAAAGACAAGTAGGGTCTGATGTCCTCCATTCACTCTCCACACTCCTCTGCATGAGAAAATATGGCTCCTCCTCCTCTTGAACATAGTCATGCTGAAGTTCCCAACAAAACATAGAAACAAAAACTTCACCAATTACCACCATTAAATCAGAGTGGGTAATCCTAGGAGACTCTCAAAGGGTAGAGTGATAATGACAAAATGAAATGTGAATGACAGCATGTAAAATAATTTTATATTTATTTTAAAAAATTAAACTGAATTGTTAAATTGTCCTGTGGCAAGTTGGCCATGGTGAGTTGGCTGTGGCTGGTTGTCCCATTCCATCCAGTGATGGACAACCCATGTCTGAAGGCAAGTCTGATATTGTTTTCACTGTTAGTAAATTTCTCCTTAGTTTTAGGTTGCTTCTCTCCTTAATTAGTTGCCAACTAATCAAAACAATTGTTTTTTGTCTTGTGTTCTGGTGCTTTGTTTGGAAAATAGAATGACTCTTCTTCTTTGTGGCAGCCCCTCAAATATTGGAATACTGCTATCATGTCACCCCAGTCTTTCTTTTCACTAGACTAGACATACCCAATTCCTGCAAATGTTCGTTGTATGTTTTAGTTTCCAGGCTCCTAATCATCTTTGTTGCCCTGCTCTTTCCAAAGTTTCAACAACTTTTTAATAATCTGGTGACCAATACTGGATGCAGTTTTCCAGATGTCGTCTTAGTAAGGCTTTATAAAGCTATACTAGTATTTCACATAATCTTGATTCTATCCCTCTATTCGCTTTTTTGGCTGCTGCTGCACACTGCTGGCTCATATTTAATTGTCTACTAGGACTCCAAGATTCCTCTCCCTGTTATTGCTATTGAGCTAGCTTTCAACTAATCTGTACTATATGTTTGGTTTTTCTTGCCTAAGTGTAAGACCTTATTTTTCTCTACACTGAATTTCATTTTGTTGGACAGGGCCCAGTGTTCAAGTCTGTTTAGATTCATCTGTATCTTGAGCCTATTATTTTAGGTGTTGGCTATTCCTGCCAACTTAGTGTTATTTGCAAATTTTATGAGTTCCCCTTCTATTCCCTCATCTAAATCATTAATGAAGATTTTGAAGAGTATTGGGCCTAAAATAGAACCTGGGATACTCCACCACTTACTTACTTCCATGTAGATATTGAGGACTACATATTGAATGTGATTTACATCTTTGAGGATTAGATATACAAATTATAGAAAGAAGAGTGTCATAATGTACTGTAAGTTTAGAGAGGTTAAATTGTACTTATAATTGCTGAAAAGAATATTGGAAGCCATTTCTTTGTATTTTTTTCCTTTTCTATTTTTCTTTAACTTTTTTCTTTTCTTGCATTGTTTTGTCTTCTCTTTACTTCTTTTCTTTTTTATTTTATATTAGTTTATTATTAGTTTTATCTTTCTACAAATTTATATATATATATATATATATATATATATATATATATATATATATATATATATGTGTGTGTGTGTGTGTGTGTGTGTGTGTGTGTGTGTGTGTGTGTGTGTATAGAACTTTGGTTATTTGGGTTTTCTCCCGCGTTAGATTGGCAGTATCTAGGCAACGTTTCAATGAAGTCTCATTCATCATCTTCAGGCTTGTGTCTTCGGCTCTATGCTTCTCAGAGTGAGAAACTTCCCACTCTGAGAAGCACAGAGCCAAGACACAAGCCTGAAGATGATGAATGAGACTTCATCAAACGCTGCCTCAGATACTGCCAATCTTACGTGGGAGAAAATCCAATAACCAAAGATCCACATACAAATACCATGAGAACCTCAGAAAATATATATATTATATATATAATACATATATTATATATATATTATATATTATATATATTATTATATTATATTATATATATATATATATATATATATATATATATATATATATATATATATATATATATATATATATTCTTAAGTTTTCGCTGGTTTACATGTATGGCATTCAGCTTTGTTCGGTATTTTCCCACGTCATAGTAGTTGTGCTTTTAAGTTGTAGCGACGTTTCAGCAGAATCTATCTGCCATCATCAGGCTTCTGGCTTGTGTTCGCTCTGTGAGTCAGGACCCACAGTTGTTTCAGTTTTAAATTTGGGGCAGCTATTGCTGTGCCAGAATGGTTTTTTCTTCATCCTCCCAACCAATCAGGATGAAGAAAAACCATTCTGGCACAGCAATAGGCTGCCCCAAATTTAAAACTGAAACAACTGTGGGTCCTGACTCACAGACGAACACAATCCAGAAGCCTGATGATGGCAGATGAGATTCTGCCAAACGTCGCTACAACTTTAAAAGCACAACTACTATGACGTGAAAATACCCGAACAAAGCTGAATGCCATACATACATACATACATACATACATACATACATACATACATACATACATACATACATACATATATATATATATATATATATATATATATATATATATATATATGTTGTGATTCCGGCATCTGCTACAGGTTTTTTGAATGACAGCTCCAGTGAGGAGGACTTATATGAATCAGCAAGTTCTAACGATGAGGAGGAGATGAATGCATTTGATTTGCAAGATCGGCTTGAACCTTCAAACTCCTCCACCCTTCAATTAGGTGGTCAGCCGGGAACGGGTGATAATGAGGAACCAATGATATCTTCAGGTGAAGAAGATGATAATTTGGATGATTGCTGGGTAGATGTCAGGACAAGACGTCTCCTGACAAGGAGGAACCAACGAGGATACAGTAGGAGAGCAGACCAGCAATTAGACTAATTAGTTACTCTATAAAGGGAGAGATATGACTTTGCACTTTGTCTGGAACAAAGTGTCTATTTGCAAGGAGAACTGAAGAGCACAGTTTGGAGGATTTTGATCTGAAATATCTTGTTGGGATTTGGATTTAATTTGTTGGAACTTCTACTTATTGGAATTATTTTGTGAAGGATTTTGATCTGAAGAATCTTGTTAAGTCTTGGATTTAGTTCGTTGGAACTTTTATTTATTGGAGCTATCTGTGAAAATTCCTGTTTGCTGCCTTTCGTTACAAGGACTGTTGCTTTCAGCCTTATCTGTTTACTTTAAAAGGTGGGACATAACATTTTCCTGTTTGCTGCCTTTCTTTACAAGGACTGCTGCTTTCAGCCTTAACTGTTTATTTTAGAAGGTGGGACATAACATATATATATATATATATATTTGTTTTCTGAGGTTCTCGCGGGTATTTGTATGTGGATCTTTGGTTATTCGGGTTTTCTCCCGCGTAAGATTGGAAGTATCTAGGCAACGTTTCGATGAAGTCTCATTCATCATCTTCAGGCTTGTTTCTTCGGCTCTGTGCTTCTCAGAGTGATGTGAGCTTGCAGCTGCTTCTTCCTTTTAACTGCTAGTGGGGGTGTGACTTGATTGGGTGGGGGCTTGCCTGTGTTCTGATTGGGTGGGGGTGTGTTCTCATTGGTTGGGGGTTTGGCTGTGTTCTGATTGGTTGGGGGGTTGGCCGTGTTCTGATTGGCTGGAGGCGTGTTCTGTTCAGGTGGGGGCTTGGTTGAGATCCTTTTCCATTTTTCTTTCCTTTGCCAAAATGATAGTCTTCATCTGCTTCATAGCGTTTTCAGTTGCTCAGTTAAAAACCATTGCTTTAAGGCATAATATACTTCTAAAATTCTATGCTGATTACATTTTTTCAAGTGTGTCAGCTTTACTATCTTAATGAAATAACGTAAGATTTCATTTTTTATATATATTAAATTTTACATTATTTAATAAAGATAGTTGAGGTACTTGAAAAAGTGTAATGTGTATATTGTTAGTGTTTAAATATGCCACCATGTTCAGGGCATAAATCCAAAGTTCATTATTTTTGTATCCTACACACATTAAAATAGCTTTCTGGACTTGTTACAATCATGCTGAAGCTTCTAAAACCCTCATTTATATAATCTTCTACCACAAATAATTTTAAGTCTGACTCACCAACAGGTTAACAGATTCAATGACATCAATGAAGACCTCATTCTTCTTGTATTTAAGCCCCTCTGATCTCCAAGAGACTGCATTGGTGACAGTGGATGGAACCCGGGATTTAGCTATCTCCAGTTTGTTGCTCTGCTGAGTGATGTACCTATGATACAGTGAAAGAATTCTTCCTGATCAAACATCCTACTACAGTATAGCTTGTCTCAGATACATTTTGCTGTCTAGAGCAATGTTCCACCCCAACAATAACAAAGCAAAGCAGACACTATTGTGGATGCATAGAGAGTTTTAACTGAACTCAAGTTACAGGAAATGAAATAGGGCGTAATCACCAGTGGTGGGATTCAATTTTTTTACTACCAGTTCTGTGGGCGTGGCTTGGTGGGCATGGCAGGGGAAGGATACTGTAAAATCTCCAGTCAGAGATGGTATTTGCCAGTTCTCCAAACTATTCAAAATTTCCACTACTGGTTCTCCAGAACTGGTCAGAACCTGCTGAATACCACCTCTGGTAATCACCCAGGAGGGATACCAATAAGTCATTAATATCTGTAGAAAGATAATTAGAAAGCTTAGAGCACAACATGTGTCGTGTCCGGCGCAGGAAGGAAGCTCGGAGTCAGTGACTGGTTTCAGCTCTTTATTGTGCTCCGATTACAGCTTAAGGTTGAAGGGAAAAACTGCGGCTTTTTATTCCCGAGCCGCGGTGGCCGCGGCCAATGGCACTGCTTCGAATCTCCCGCGATTAGTTTCCACCAATCGCGGGGGATCCGCAACGGGCCAATCAGTGCGGCTCGCTCAACCAATCCGGTCGCCACGCGCTTTAGCCAATCGCGACGCGGGGCTACGAGTATGTAAATTGACTGTACAGAACACCCCTCCCCTCTTGGGTCGGTCCTACGTAACGTAGTCCCGTAGGTAGGCGGGGCTTTGTACTTGCCTACTGGACTTGCGCAGATTAGTTGTTGTTTGGTTCCCGGCCGGGACCTCTGTTTCTCTTGACCTCGTCGATGGAACCGCCTGGAAGGTGTCGCTGGGCCTCTTGTTGCAGCTCCCTCCCGGTCTACCCGGGTTGGTCGAGCGACTTTCGCCGCTCCCGCCAGGTCTTTCCGGGCTGGTTGAGCTGGCCTGGCTGTTTCTTCCTGGCGAGGCTTCGGGCTGGCTGTTGACTGGTGAGTATTGCTGGTTATTTTCTATTATTTCTTGATCCCCTGTATATTCCCTCCCCTCTTGGTTTGGATTAATGGGATCGTCTGTGTTTGATTGCGTGTTGGTTGTGTTTCTTGTTCTTGATCTTAATTGATCGATGTGGCGTTTCCATGTTTGTCCGTCGGTCGTTTGCAGCCGGTAGGAGTGGGGTCCTGTCAGTTGGGTGATGGTTGCCGGTACCCATAGTGGATCTCCGGTAAGATTCTTTGCGTAGACTGCGTCGCCTGGTGCAAAAACCCGGTGCTTGCTTGATGAGTCCGGGGGTTTTTCCGGGTTGTATGTGGGGTGTAGTCTGTCGAGTGGTGACCTTAGTTTCCTCCCCATTAGTAATTCTGCCGGGCTCTTGTTTGTCGTTGTGTTTGGAGTTATATGTTGTATTAGGAGCATTTTATTTATTTTTTCTTGTATGTCCCCATGTTCGATTTTTTGGAGGGTTTTCTTTGTGAATTGAACCATCCGTTCCGCCCTCCCATTGGCCGCCGGATGTGCCGTCGCTGTCAGCGCGTGTCGTATGCCCCGATCCGCTAAGAATTTTTTGAATTCTAGCGAGGTGAATTGGGGCCCATTGTCTGACACGAGGACATCTGGGAGGCCGTGGGTTGCGAAGAGCTTGTTGAGTACCTTGGTGACAGCTTCTGTTGTGGTGGTTTTCATGTTGCTTACCTCCAGCCAATTGGAGTAAGCATCCACCGTGATAAGGAATGTGTTTCCTTTCGTGGGCCCGGCAAAATCTATATGGATCCTGGACCATGGCCCCCTGGGGGTTTCCCATTCCAGGATTGGTGCAGCGGGAGGATTTGGTCTGGTTTCTTGGCAGCGTGAGCACTTGGCCACCCAACCCTCGATCTCCTTGTCCATGCCTGGCCACCAAACGTAGCTTCTGGCCAAGGCTTTTGTCCGCACAATGCCCGGGTGCCCTTCGTGCAATAATTTTAATACTTTCCCTTGCAGTCTCTCTGGTATGACCACCCTGTCCCCCCATAACAAACATCCTTTCTGTAATGACAGTTCTGTTTGCCGGTTCCGGAACGTCCTGAAAGCTTCATCGTTTTCCTTTTCCGGCCACCCTTTTTCTACCCAATGTAATACCCGCGCCAGACGTTTGTCTTTATTAGTCTCTCGGGCAATGTCTGACGCGGTTATGGGTAGGTCGGGCAATGCCTCTATGCTGAGGGTGGTCGTTGTGGGGGCTGGGTCAGCGTCTAGGTCGGGTAGCGGCGAGCAGCTCAGCGCGTCTGCGTGGGTGATCGTCTTACCGGGTCAGTGCGTGAGCCGGTAGTCGTAGGCGGCGAGGAATTCGGACCACCTTGTCATCCTGGGGCATAGGATGTTTGGGGTGGCCTTGTTCCCCGCCAGGATTCCCAGCAACGGCTTGTGGTCTGTGATAATGGTGAAACGGCGGCCGTAGAGGTACTCGTGGAACTTCTTTACTGCTGCAACGATGGCCAGGGCCTCCTTGTCTAACTGGCTGTAGTTCCTTTCGGGTTTGCTGAGTGTCCTTGAAAAGAAAGCGATGGGTGCTTCTTTTCCGTCCGGAAGTGTATGGCTGAGGACAGCGCCGACGCCAAAGGGTGAGGCATCGCATGTGACGGCGAGGGGTAGGGTCTCATTATATTGTATGAGGACGGCATCCGAGGTGAGTAGGTCCTTGGTGTTTCAGAATGCGGTGTCCTCACGTTTCCCCCAGGTCCATTTGGCCGTCTTATCCAGGAGCCTATGCAATGGCTCCGCCGTGGTCGCCTTTTGGGGCAAGAACACATTGTAAAAATTTAGCAGTCCCAGAAATGCCTGTAGCTCTGTTTTGCTCTTGGGTGTGGGGGCTTCCTTGATGGCTCTGATTTTGTCTCCGGTTGGGTGGATGCCGTGTCGGTCTAGGAGGTACCCTAGGAACTCAACTTGCTCTGTGCAAAGCTGGCATTTCTCTTTCTTCACTTTTAGCCCGGCCCCTTTGAATTTTTCTAGTACCTCCCTTAGGCGGCCCTCTAGTTCTTCCCGGTTGGCTGCCGACACTAGTACGTCGTCGAAATAGGGAACCACCCCTTTTATTCCTCGCAGCAGTCTTTCCATGAGGCTCTGGAAAATCCCCGGGACCACGCTGACTCCAAACTGGAGTCGGTTACAACGAAACGCTCCCCGGTGGGTGACTATTGTTTGTGCCTTGGCGGTTTCTTCATCGACCGGCAGCTGCTGATAGGCTTGTGCCAGGTCGAGCTTCGCAAAGACCTTGCCCCCCCCCCCAGCGAGTGTAGTAGGTGTTGCACTACTGGGACGGGGTAGGCGCTTTGTTGCAGGGCACAATTGAGGGTGGCCTTATAGTCCCCGCAGATCTTTACTGACCCATCTGGCTTAACTGGGGTGACTATTGGGGTCTCCCATCGGGCGTGGTCGATTGGTTGCAAAACCCCCTGTTTGACGAGCTTGTCAATCTGCTCGTCGATTTTTTTCCGGAGTGCGAAAGGCACCCGTCTTGGTTTTAGGCGTATGGGGGCGATATTGGGGTCTAGGCTGAAAGAGATAGGGGGCCCTCGGTACTTGCCTAGGGTGCCGTCGAATACTTCTTGGAAGTCCTTTGCCAGTTGCTGCTCCCAGTCGGCCTCTGTGATGTGGTTTATGCCCGTAACCTCGATGCCGAGTGGCGCGAACCATTGGAGGCTGGGTCGGTTTCGGTCCACGATCATCAGGGGAAGCTTCGCGGTGCGGTCCTTGAAGGTCACCTCAAACTGTCCGGTCCCGATGACGGGGATGCGGTTCCCCTGGTAGTCCTTGATCACCAGCTTCTGGTTCTCCAGTCCTCCTTTCTGGATGGTTGGCACCAACCGCTTGATTTCTTTCCAGGCGACCATGGAGAGGTAGGACCCGGAGTCCACCTCCATCCGGCATGGTTCGCCCTCGATGTCCACCTCCACGTAGACTTTTCGGGCATCGGTGGTTTCAGCGTGGCCGATGGTGACCGTCTGGTGGGTTTCCTCTCGCTGGCGGCCTTCTCCGTTTCGTCGCCCCCGGGTGTCTCGGCTCCAGCGATTTTCGGCTTGGCGGTCTCTGGTTCTGGGGGGGGGTGTCGTCTCGCCCCTGGTTGCTCGGGTCTCGGCGGCGGGGGCTGTGTGTTTTTCTGAGTCGGCAGACTCGGGCAATGTGGCCCTTCTTGTTGCAATGCCGGCAGATCGCGTCGATGAACCGGCATTCTGATCGAAGGTGGCTGCCCCCGCACCCGGCGCACTGGGGTCCCGACTTACGACCTCGTTGATCTCGTCGGTCCCGTCCTGCCTGGAGCCGATGGACGTCTTCCTCCTCTTCCGTGGTATCTGAGGCGGAGTCCAGGTCCCCGTGGTGTGTGGTGGTCTCTCGTCGGCTTGCTTCGGGGGTTTCTGTGTGGTCCCCGTTTTCTGCCCTCCGAAGCCTGGCTGCTGACTTTCGGGTGGCTTCGGCCGCGGAGGCTTCGGCCAGGGCGTCGGCGAGATCGATGTCGCCCTTTGCCATCAGCCGGCTCTTCAGTGCCTGGTCCCTGAGGCCTAGGACCACGCGGTCTCGAAGGGCATCGTTGAAATCCCGGAACTCGCACATCCCCCCTAGGTCCCGCAGGGAAGCTATGAAGTCGCTGACACTCTCGTCCTGCCGCTGGTTCCGCCGGTAGAATTCGTCCCGCCGAATGAGAATGGGCACGGCGGGGGCCTAGTGGTTCCGAAGTAGCGGCTCGAGATCGCCCCAGTCCATCGCCTTCACATCCGCGGGCTTCGCAAGGGCTTTGGCCATCTTGAACACTGCGGGCCCGCAGTGTGTGAGGAAGACGGCCCTCTTTTTCTGCCCGTTCGCATCCTTCAAGGAATCGGTCCGTGTATGATTCCCAGTCCTCGGTAGCCGGGTTGAACGGTGCTGGCGGGGTCATGCTGGCCATCTAGTCGGTCTTTGTCTTTCTCGGGACATGTGCTCGGTGGTTATTCTCTGTATCCCACCCTCGTCGCCAGTGTCGTGTCCAGCGCAGGAAGGAAGCTCGGAGTCAGTGACTGGTTTCAGCTCTTTATTGTGCTCCGATTACAGCTTAAGGTTGAAGGGAAAAACTGCGGCTTTTTATTCCCGAGCCGCGGCGGCCACGGCCAATGGCAACGCTTCGAATCTCCCGCGATTAGTTTCCACCAATCGCAGGGGATCCGCAACGGGCCAATCAGTGCGGCTCGCTCAACCAATCCGGTCGCCGCGCGCTTTAGCCAATCGCGACGCGGGGCTACGAGTATGTAAATTGACTGTACAGAACAACATGAATTTAGGACCATAAAGAAAGTTAAAAGCAATAACAAAGGTGGGTTTGAGTGTGCCTGGGAGACCTCTCAACTATTTTGCTTCAGTGTTGCTCCCAAGTTCTCCCAAATTCTGATTTGTGTTCAGATGGACCTAAGTGGAACTATTGGCAAACCTAGAGTGAAGTAAACAAAAAAAGATAGTGACGAGAAAAAGTTTGTTTCCAGGAAAAAAACTAATTTTAAAATTGAAAGTCTGGCAGATGTAATCTAAGAGTCCCTTTCTGTGATCTTTGAAAAACGTATGAATATCTAAACTAAAAACCTAGAATTTTATGTACGTTGGAATTTTGTTTCACGGCAACATTTATAGTTTTTAAAATCCTGAGCAGTAGCAGAAAAACAGATAGAGATCCTTGAAGAACAAGTAAAGATTACTTACTCCTGCAAAATTTTACTATCTGTCGTCTGAGGAAACCCAAAGTCCATCAGCTCATCCAGTAGCTCATACACAATGACAAAATTGTCACGGATGCTCTCTTCCTCCAGCTCCTTGAAGTATTCAGAAAAAACCTGTCAAAGAGAGAATGGGTACTGAAGAATTGAAGATATTATTACCCTGTAGTTAAGTTTCCAGAATTCTCATTGCTTGGATAAAATGTCTCTTCTGGAATGTCCAGTTTTGTACACAAATGGAACTGGATAAAGACAACAGGAAGGGACTCAGGTCAAACTATTCACAGGGGCAGGAAGGAGACTATAAAAAAGACTAAGTGTAAAGTTGGGTGACTTTCAACCTAGTCTTAGGTCCTGCAAGTTCCATTCCCCAAACTTCTGTTAAGATATGTTCTTATTCAGAACGTCCACCAAATTGAGTGTTCCAATTCCACTATGCCTGCTTTTCTATGTATAGAGTGCTCTGCTCTGCTCTGCTTTTGTACTAGAAATAAATAAATAACATGGAGATGTGGAAGAAAATTGAAAATCCTTGCTAGAATGAAGGTTGCTGAAAGAAAAACAGAATAGTTTTGAATGATAAATTGTTTTAGCTCCTCACTATTTACTATTCTAACTAATCAGCTGTTACTCATGTTTTGATACATCTTCCTCTGAAGATGTCTTAGAAATTATCACTGGTCTAAATTGTAAATTGTTGACAAATATTAAATAGAATAATTGAAAAAAATGTATTTTGCTGTGGGCTCAACTGCTAATCTATTCAGATCCTTGGGTGCTAATCTTTGAAATGGATTCTACCATATTGTCCAGACTGCCATGCTGCTGCACCAGCCATGCTTCACCAGATGCCAGTCTGCCATATGCAATGGGGGAAGGAGCTGTGGGGTGGGATAAGGTGAGGGGTTAGCATAAAGGGAATCAAAAATACTCGTTTTGACGTGCTGTGAGAGCCACCGGCTGTTCCATGGTCACATCAAGGTCACATCACGCCAGGGACTGCTACCAAAACAATTTGTTTGAATGTAATTGCACAGCGATAACCAGGGGGGAAGTTGGGAAAAATGGAAAAGTTAACCAGATGCCATGGGTGTGAAAGTTTAGATCTGGCTTTGTTACATTGTAACCACTTTGCTGTACTTTTGATAAAATGGATTCTCGAGTCTTTCTTTTCTAACTGATTAAGTTATGACAGCTGACACATTTATTTACTTATTTATTTAATACATTTATATAGCTGTTAACTTTATAACCAATTGTGGGCAGTTCCCAATCAATGAAGGATCACCCTCTCTACATAGGAACCTTTCTATAAAGTCATCTTGTGTGATTACAGGCAAACAATAATTGTTTTCAATGTTTTTATTTTTATTAAATATAGAAAGAGCAAAAATTTCAGTGTCTATATAAACAGTGTGTTGTCTGGGTACAATTAATTTAAGCAATAATCATAATCATGATAACAATAGTGTTCATAATATTAGTATTAAACATATAATAACAGTAGCATTAATAATAAACATATGTCAGTAGTGCTTACATATCCATTTGGTGAGCCATTTTTACAAAATTAGTCATTCTCTTATATTTTTTAAAATCTAACTTCTGTTTCTGCTTGTTAACCATTGATAAAATGAATCCCATATTAAAAATATTCAATGACTTCCTTATCTTTAAGTGTTAGTCTATTCATTTCTGCACATACTAATATTTTTTATTACATTCTCTTCTGTGGAATCTCTATGTTCTTCCAGTGTTGCACAAATGCAATTCTAGCCACTGTTAATACATGTACATATTCCCTTATTATATTCTTCTGGTATGATACCCAACAGAAATATTTCCAATTTTAAGTCTATGTATACTTTTATCATTTTTTTTTCCTATCCAAGTGTGTATTTTTGTCCAGTATTTTTTTTTTGCCTTTGAGCACGTCCACCACATATGGTAATATGAGCCTGGTGCCTGGTTACATTTCCAAGCACTTAGCCGACATTAAGAACATTAACATCTTAGCTGGTCTTGCTGGTAGAACGTGCCATCTGTAAAACATTTTGTATACGTTTTTTTTTATGTACTGTTGACATTGTTACTGTATAATTCCTCTCCCACAATTTTTGCCATTTGTCTAATTCTATCAAGTAACCAAAGTTTTTGGCCCACACTACCATCGTTTCCTTTACTTGTTCTTCTTCCATTCTAAAGCTCAGTAGATTGTTGCAAATTTTTTATTAGTTTTTCATCTGTTCCTGTTAGGATCTGATCTAATTCTGTTAGTTCTTTGTAAAAACCATATATTTTGGCATCATTCTCTTGTCTCGATTATATTTGTCCCTGCGGCCACCATGCTAAGTCAATCCCTTGACTTGATTGTATTTGTCCCTGTGGCCACCATGCTAAATCAATCCCTTCAGTTCCTTTTACTTTTAAGTTTTTCATTCAGAATGTCTTTATATCTTATAAATATTTAGACTGGTATTTTCAAATAATGTTTTTCTCTAATTTTTGCCCATGCAAAATGACAGTAATGCATTTCTAATATAGTGTTTTCGGAAGTAACTGTGTATTTTATTTTTCCCATACCATAGGAAGAGATGCCATCCCAGTTACACGTCATGTCCCTCCACAATTAATAGTCATCTATGTCTCAAATTTATCCATTCTTTCAGCCACATAGTGCAGATGCTTGGTAATATAACTCCCAATCTGGCAGCCAAAACCTCCTCTTGTAAAAACCTCCTCTTGTAAAAACCTCCTCTTGTAAAAACCTCCTCTTGTAAAATTTCAAACTTATTCTAGCTTTTTTCCCTTGCCAAATAAATTTTGATGTTAATCTATTTAGTTTCCCAAAATATTTTCTCCCCAACTTTATTGGAATTGTTTGGAACAAATATACATAGTAATCTTGGCAAAATGTTCATTTTAATGGTAGCTATTCTTCCTATCAGTGATAGTTGAAGGCTTTTCCACTTTTCCAAATCTAGTTTAATTTGTTGTATTAATTTGGAATAATTATCTTCTTTTATAGTTACACATCTGATAGTTGAGTTCCCAAATATTTAACTTTCTTCACTATCTGGATATCTATTTTCTTCATTAGATCTTTTTTCTGTTTGTCTGCAATATTTTAACTAGTATTTTGGTTTTCTCTTTATTTTCAATCCTGCAACTTCACCATAGGCTTCTATTTTTTTTATTAGTGTGGGTGATTGTGATTCTTCTATAATAAATACTAGGTTATCTGCAAATGCCTGTAATTTGTATTTTTACTTTTTTGTTTCCATCCCTTTTATTTCTATATCCTGTCTGATATTTCTATTTAGCACTTCCAGTGTCAAAATAAATAGTAATGGGGACAAGGGACATCCTTGCCTTGTGCCTTTTTTAATATTGAAATTCTCTGTCATGTCACCATTTACAATAACTTTTGCAGTCTGTTTAAAGTAAATCGTCTTGATCATATTGGTAAATTTTTCATCTAATTCTGTATATTTTAATTGTGGTAATATAAATTGCCAGTTTATATTATCAAATGCTTTCTGTGCATATAGGAAGATAAACGCCATTTGTTTTTCAGGATGTGCTTCATAGTATTCCAATATATTCAAAATAATCCTCATATTATTTTTGATTTGTCTGTTAGGTAAAAACCCATTCTGATCTGGGTGTATAAACTCATTCAGAAATCTGTTCAATCTTTCCACTATTATTGATGCATATATTTTATAGTCCATGTTTAGTAACAAAATTGGCCTATAGTTTTTGACCTGCCTTAAATCTGAATCTTCTTTTGGTATAAGAGTAATGTTTGCTTCCATCCAAGTCTTGGCTTCTAACAAAACTTCATTGCAGACTTCCAACATTGACTGTCATAGAGCGTCTTGTAAGTATTTATAAATTTCCACCAGTAACTCATCTGGCCCTGGTGTTTTGTTGTTGTTTCTTAATTGCCTCTAAGTTCAAACATTGCTATCCTTTCATTTAACATAGTTCTCACTGTTTCAGGCACTTTAGGTAGCTTAGCTTCTTCCAAGTATTACTTCATTTATCTTGTGAGATTTTCTCTTGATCATATAGGTTTTCATAGTAATTCCGAATTATTTTCTTTTTATTGTCATTTTGGTGCTGAAGTATGCCCTTCTCATCTGCCAAACATTATATCTGTCTCTTTTCTTTCTCCTTTTTTAATTTGTATGCCAGCCACCTTCCTGGTTTATTAGCATTTTCAAAGAAGTTTTGCTTTGCCGTTTTAATTTTTTGTGCCATTTCTACTTTTTCAGTTAAACTCAGTTTGTTTTACTAGTTCCATTTGGTTTTTAAGATTCTTTTTTGTGGTTCTTTCTGTAGCTGTATTTTCTAATCTTTTGTACTACCTTTCTAATGTCTTTTGATGTTGCTTATTTTCCTTATTTTTCCTTCCTATATAAGTTATGGCTTATAAAATATGCCTTGGCTATATCCCGTACATTTTGCAATAGAAAGTCTTCCTTTCTATTATCTTTGAAGAAGTTCATTTCTTTTTCAACTGTTTGTATGAATTCTTTATCATTTAATATGGATTGATTCAACACCCATCTCACTTTTTTCTTTTGTCCTTTCCACTTAACCTTAACTGGATTGTGATTTGCCCACAGTTCTATTTCTATTTCTTGTACATTGGCACTTAATTCCAGTGGCATCCATATGATGTCTAATTTGACCAGGATTGGTGTCTATTTGAGTAGTGTGTGTATTGATTTTTCTTGGGATTTCTTTCTCTCCATATGTCTTGAATGCGTACTTCTTCACCATTTTAAAGAAGGTCTTTGGTAAAGTTTTCCTTACCTTTTTACTTATTTTACTGCTTCTATAATCATGTTTTGCATCTGTAATTGCATTGAAATCTCCTATTACACAAATATTTTTAATAGTTCAGTTCTACAATTTTCTCATGGAGTTTTCCATAAAATTCATGTTTCTGCAGGCAAACAATAATTTAATGTGTATGTAAATAAAATATGTAAATATTTTCCCAGATATGAATAGAATTCAGAAGTGGAATAAACAAGAAAATGCAGCAAAAAAGTGAAGGAATGGCAAATGTCTGTGGAGATTCTCAGTCATCCAGCTCATGTTTGTCCCAAAGCTGTTTTTTCAAGAGGCAACTGGACTTTCTGGTTTTTCTTTAAAGATGTTTCGCTTCTCATCCAAGAAGCTTCTTCAGCTGTGACTGAATGTTGAGGAATGGAAGGATTTATACTTCTTGCAGACAGCGACCCATGGACAATGTTCCTCCAGGCCTTCCTGTCTTCTACCATCTTCTGGAGTCCATTTAAGCTCATGCCTACTGCTTCAGTGACTCCATCCAGCCACCTCATTCTCTGTCATCCTATTCTTCTATTGCCTTCAATCTTTCTCAGCAATATGCTCTTCTCCAGTGAGCCCTTCCTTTTCATTAGGTGGCCAAAGTATTTGAGTTTCATCTTCAGGATCTGGCCTTCTAAAGAGCAGTCAGGGTTGATCTCCTCTAGGACTGACCAGTTTGATTGCTTTGCAGTCAAAGGGACTCACAGGAGACTTCTCCAGCACCATAGTCCAATTTTGAGTGTAGGCTATTCCTGCTGTTGTCAGAATATGTATTATAAGATATTCAATTTCTTTTTTATACTTGCCTCTAATTATCCCTAATAAAAACATTTCCAGTTTGAGTTCTATTTTTTCTTTCGTTATTTCTTGCAGCCAAATTTTAATTTTAAGCTAGAATTTTTGGGCTTTGGAGCATAACCACCACATATGAAAGAAGGTACCAGTTGTTAGTTTACACTTCCAACATGTTGGACTCAAATTTGGATATATCTTGGCCAATCTTGATGGTGCTAGATGCCAACGATAAAACATTTTGTAAAGATTTTCCCTATATGAGGCTGCCATTGTTAGTTTATAATTTCTCTTCCAAAGTCTTTCCCAATCCTCTAATTAAATGTTATATCCAAAAATTTTCATCCATGCAATTATTGTCTGTTTTACTACCTCCTCTTCTGTATCAAATTTTAGGAGATAGTTGTAAATTTTGGATATACGTTTTTCTTCTGGTCCTAATAAAATTTTATCGAGCTGTTGGGGACTTAACTCTATACCAAATTCTTCCATATCCTTTTTTTGTATTTTGTTTGCACCTGCAAGTAGGGCCACCAGTCTAACTTAATTCCTTCTTCCTTCAATTTTTGATTTGTTTTTAGGTTTCCCTGTTTATCCAAAAATTGGTTGTACCTAATCATTTTAGAAATATCCATGGTATTTGGATTGAACATTGCTTCCATAGTTGAAAGCCAACTTGGTATCTCAATATAATGTTTTGGTTCAATTTTACACCAGATCTCTATAAGTGCCTCCCTAATTAAATGTTGCCTAACATGTGAGTACATCTTTTGGTTTATCTCCCATAGGATGGCATGCCATCCAACTTGCACGTCATGTCCCTCTAATGTTAATATACTCCTATTGCTTAAAGATATCCAGTCCAAGTTAATTTTGCTGCCTGTTGATATAACTCCCAATCAGGGAGTCCGAAACCACCTCTGTATCTATTATCCTGCAATAGCTTTAGTTTAATTCTAGGTTTTTTACCTTCCAATATAAATTTTGTTATCATCTTGTTTAGTATCCCATAATTTTTTAAATTTAACTTTACTGGCACAATCTGGAATAAGTATAGCCATCGGTAGCAAGTTCATCTTTATTGCAGAAATCCTTCCTACTAAGGAGAGCTGCAATTTTCCTCATTTTTCCAAATCCTTCTTTGTTTGGTTAATTAACTTATAATTATCTTCTTTTAAGCATGAACATTTTGCTGATAAAATTAAATATTTGGATATTTTGTTATTTATAATTTGAAGTTATGTTTCTTTTTCTAATTCTTTTTTTTTTTGATGATCTAAAAGATTTTTAACTTAATGTTTTAGTTTTATTAATTTTAAGATTCACTACTCTACCATATTCTTCTATTTCGTTTAGCAATATTTTCCCAACCTCATTCAGATTTTCTACAAAAAATACCATATCATCAGCAAATCTTGCATTTTATACTCTTCCTTTTTTATCTTAGTGGCTGTAATTTCTTCTTTATTTCTAATTTGATTTAATAAAACCTCTATTGCAAGTATAAATATCAGAGGCGAGATCAGACATCCCCGTCTCACTCCTTTAGCTATGTGAATTTTTTCCGTGAAGTCCTCATTAACCCTTACACTGGCTTTCTGATTTGAATAGATTTCCTTTATCATTATTACGAAGTTTAGTCTAAATTTCATCTCTGTCATCTGATACAAAAAGAATTCCCAATTTAAATTGTCAAATGTTTTCTGCACATTCAGAAAAACCAATGTTACTGGTTTCTCTGGATGCGCTTCATAAATATTCCAAAATATTCATTACTGTCCTGGTGTTATTCCTGATTTGTCTTTTTGGGAGGAAACTATTTTGATCCGGATGTATTACTTCATTCAAAACATTTTTCAATCTTTCTGCCATAATAGTCATCAGTCAGCATTCAGCAATGAGATTGGTTTGTAATTCTGAATTTGGGAATGGTCTGTACCTTCTTTCGGTATATGTATGTTTCTCCCCATGACTTTGGTAGTTTTGTTTTTAATAATGCTTCGTTGTACAATTCTAACAGCAGTGATTGCGTTGTTTCCCACAAGGCTTTATAGAAATCTCCCGGAATCCCATCTGGACCTGGCGTTTTGTTGTTTTTCTGTTTGGTAATTGCTTTTTCTAATTCTATCTGTGTTATTTCCTTTTCTAAAAGTTCTTTATTTTCTTCTGAAATTTGTGGCAGATTTTCCCCTTTAAAATATTGTACTATCTTATCCCTCTCTATTTGATCCCTTCTGTATAGATTTGTTTCTGGAGGGTGTTAAATATCTGATTCCATTTAACTGGCAAGTTCAATCCGTTGATATTTATGGATAGCAACTTTATTTCCTCTTCCATTTTACTGTTTACATTGTTGTCTTGGTCTTCTATGAATTCTATTTTCCATCTGTGCTCTTGTTCTGATCTCCTCTCCTTCACTCTGTTCTTTTCGTCTTTGTTTCTCTCTTCCTGTTTTAAGTCCTTTTCGTTCAATTGCTCCTGGCTTCTGGTTTTTAGCTCTTCTTTGCTACCCAATTCTTCTATAATCAGTTCATCATAGAAATCTTGTGCTTTTTTAAATTGTCTATTCTAAGTTTCTTTTCTCACCAGGTTATGAGCATGCCTTCTGGGATAAGCCATCTGTCTGTTATATTATGTTTTATTGGACGTGTAGTAAGAAAACGATAGCTTATTGGGTGAGAGATGCCTTGCTAAACACATGGGAAAAAATAAAAAGGAATCATTATGTGAAGGTGCCATTATGGTTATCAAAATTAGAAGCAGTAATACATCGCAATGCTCTGGATTGTACCAAAATGATAAAATATAGAGATTTGCTAAATGAAAAAGGGGAATTAAAAACTAGGTACCAATTAAAACTTCAGGGAATTGAGATAGGATGGTGGCCTTATCTGCAACTGCAAGCACTTTATAATAAGGATAAAGAACAATTTGGCTTTTACACAACCCAGCAAGAGTTAGATAAAAGGGGAAGAAAAAAACAGTAAAATTTACAACTATTAGATTATAAAATGAAGGACAAAACTGGCAAAGAAAGTATGGTAATTTGGGCTAAAAATGTGGGCCATACTATCAACTTAGACCAGTGGGAACATATTTGGCAGGTAAACTATAGATTAACAATGTTGGTCTCTTACAAAGAGAACTTATATAAAATGTTTCATTGCTGGCACTTAACCGCCATGGAGATTAGCCAAAATGTTCCCAAACATGCTACCCAAGTGTTGGAAATGTAATTATAATCAGGGAACATATTTCCATATGTGGTGGACGTGCCCCCATGCATGAAAATATTGGCAAAAAATTAGAATATGGATAGAGGAAATAACAAAACAGAGAGTAAAATTCAAACTGGAAATTTTTTTATTAGGCATGTTAGAACCAAATATGAATAGGAAGCACCAATATTTGATCCTTCATAAAACAGCAGCTAGAATAAGTTTTGCTCAAAATTGGGAATTGGCTATGAACCCTTCAGAAAATATGATAATCAATAAGATACATGAATGTGCCAAGATGGATAGACTAACTAAGTTGTTAAAAGATAAGCAAGACAGTGAATACTACAAAACATGGGATATCTGGTACAACTGGATAAAGAAAAGATGATATCTGATGATCTGGTAACACTTTGGAAAAAAAGGGTGATGTGTAAATAAATGTAAATAAACTATATGTATGCATAGAGTTTAAAATGATGAAGGAGTTATTATGACAATGTATAACACACTATCAGAAGAAAAGTACAAGTGTATCTACTCTTTAGACAACGTTGTAAAATGTGAATATATGTTTTTAATTTCATAAATGTTGAATAAACAAAGTTAAAAAGAAAAAAGAAAAAAAATAGTCCCTCCTCTGTTCTCTAATTCTTCTGGGGATCTGTTTTAGTGTCTGCATTTCTTTACTTTTATAAGTTACAGTTTCATCTCTCATTGCTTTGTATACTTCGTCTCTTACTGTTTTTTTTAGTAAACCAAATATGTATTTCCCTTGGGAGTTTATTACCTCTGGCGTAATTGGTGTACATTCTATAAATTTTGTCTACATCGTTTCTAATCTCTCCAATCTACCATTGGGTAGCTTCTGCTAATATTTCCGCCATAATCGTTTTCAAATCCTCATCCTTATCTTCAGGCACATTTTGAAACCGTAGGTAAAAAGCAGCACGTTCCATTTCTAGATTTATAATGGACTCCTCTAAGTCTTTTGTTTATAGCTACTAGTTTTTGGTCTACTCCTTCCAATTTTTTTTCAGTCTGCTCCATTCTAGTTTCAACCGCTGTAATTCTTTGATCATTTTTTCCCATTATTTGTTGAACTTCACCTATTTTATTTTCTAGTTTGTACATGTTATTTCCCATTTCTTCATGATTTTTATTCATAGTCTCTTGCATCTTAAGCATCATTTCTTGAATTGTCAAAAGTATTGTCTGCATCATTTGTGTATTGGCCCGGTTGCTTGCTTTTTCTGCTCCAAACATTTGTATCTATTGCTCTCTGTCCCAAAGGAGATGCTGCTGCCAAAAAGGGGTTTTCTTTCCCAAACGTGTAACTGTTGTGGTAGTTGTCATTTTTATTAGTTTAAATAGCTTACTCCACTCTACCATCCACTTATTTTCCACTCAGCTACTCCTACTTCTCAATAATATTTATATTATATTTCTTTTTTCCAATCTTTCAGTTATTCCCTTCTTTTAATATTTAATATTACAGTCCAAGCTATTTCCTGTATTATTTGTTTATATCACAACCTTATATCCACTTTAAATAATATAGTTTGATTAAATTATATCACAATCTTATATCCACTTTGAATAGTATAATGTTATCTTATAGTTAGAAAAATATTCAATACTCTATGTTATTTAGTAAGTGTTAATTAGTTCAGTTAATTTAAACAATTCTCTATAGATTCTAACAGTGGTTTCTTATGTTGATACACTAAATGTATTTAATTTTCTTTAATCTAAATATTTTCAACCAAGTTCTATTATCAAAATTCTATTATCAAAAACAAGAATTCCTATTTCACTCTATCTTATACTTTCAGATTTTATATTCTAAATAATCATTACAGCCTTAAATAGTATCAAATAAACAATATAAACATAAGCATCAAGTAATACATTTAACTTTACATTGAGTTCTTTTATCACCTTATTTTATTACTTATATAATGTTGCCTTCTCTTTTCTTGTTAAGCTCTCCCGTCATCTGTTGCATCAGCCATTCCTTATTGTAGCACCAAGGTTCCTTTCTTCTCTGTTTCAATTTTTAAATGATATGCAAATGGTCCTTTTCAGCTTCCTTTCTTTTAAATCCAATTCCTTCCAATTAACCCTGTCCTCAGAAAAATTCTCTGCACCTTCACTTTCTTTCTTTACTTTGTTTTTCTTCCTTCTTCCTTCCTGCTCTTCCACTGGATTCCTTCTTTCAAATTGCTTAGTCACTTAGCCACTTAGCCTTTATATGCTCCAGACAAATCCTTTCTTCCAACTCCAATTCCAAAGCCTCCATCCTTCTCTGTCCAATTCCCTTTCTTCACCAGTACTTTCGCTTACCCTCACTCTCTCCATATCGCTTTTCTCTGTCCAAATCTTTCCTGCTAAAATCTTCTTCCCTTACAATCCCCTCTCACCGTCTTCTAGCCACTGTCCTTTGAGACCTTCTGTCTCTCTCCATCCGAGCCTCTCCACTTGCCTACTGATTATAAAACTTTCTCTTCTCCCATGCTGCTACAGTTATGGCTCCTCCAGGAGAGTGCAACCCTCAAATCAGGCTCCTAATGCAAAAGATTGAGTCCCAGAGACAGAGCTTGATCTCTCTTTCCCGAATCGCTGCCACATTACCTCCAGAAGACCAGTGCTCAGCCTTTCTTATGGTCCAACTTTCACAGCCATATATTGCAACTGGGAACACCATAGCCTTGACTATAGCACTTTTGTTGACAGGGTGATGTCTCTGATTTTTAGTATGCTGCCTAGGTTTGCCGTAGCTTTCCACCCCAGAAGCAAGTGTCTTTTAATTTCTTGGCTGCAGTCCCCATCTGTGGTGATCTTGGAGCCCAGAAAATAAAATCTGTCACTACCTCCATTTCTTCCCCATCTATTTGCCAGGAATTGAGAGGGCCGGATGCCATGATCTTAGTTTTCTTAATGTTGAGTTCCAAGTGAACTTTTGCACTCTCCTTCACCCGCATCAAGAGGCTCTTTAGTTCCTCTTCACTTTCTGCCATTAGAGTGGTATCATCTGCACATCTGAGGTTGTTGATATTTCTCCCGGCAATCTTAATTCCAACTTTTGATTCATCTAGCCCTGCCTTTCTCATGATGTGGGGTGCATGTAAGTTAAATAGGCAGTGCGACAGTATACAGCCTTGCTGGACTCCTTTCCCAATTTGAACCAATCAGTGGTTCCGTGCCCAGTTCTCACTGTTGCTTCCTGACCCGCATATAGGTTTCTCAAGAGACAAATAAGATAGTCTGGTACTCCCATCTCTTTAATAACTTGCCACAATTTGTTGTGAACCACACAATCAAAGTCTTTAGCATAGTCAATAAAACAGATGTTTTTCTGGAACTCCCTAGCTTTCTCCATAATCCAGCATATGCTGGCAATTTGATCTTCTTACCTCGTCTAGTTATTCTCTGGAATTCTGCATTCAATTGGGTGTATCTTTCTCTTTCTCCCTTGCCTTTCACTTCGCTTCTTTCCTCAGTTATTTGCAAAGCTTCCTCAGATAACCATTTTGCTTTCTTGCATTTCTTTTTCTTTGGATGGTTTTAGTTGCTACCTCTTGTACAATGTTGCGAACCTCCGTCCATAGTTCTTCAGGCACTCTATCAGATCTAATTTCTTAAATCTATTTGTCACCTCTACTGTATATTCATCAGGGATATGATTTAGTTCATACCTGAGTGGCCTAGTGCTTTTCCCTACTTTCTTCAATTTAAGCCTAAATTTTGCAAAGAAAAGCTTATGATCTGAGCCACAGTTAGCTCCTGGTCTTGTTTTTACTAACTGTATAGAGCTTCTCCATCTTTGGCTGCAGAACGCATCTGATGATGTCCATGTGTAGAACCATCCCTTAGGTTGTTGGAAAAGAATGTTTGCTATGACCATCGTATTCTCTTGACAAATTTCTATCAACCTGTGCCCTGCTTCATTTTGTACTCCAAGGCCAAACTTGACTATTATTCCAGTTATCTTTTGGCTTCCTACTTTAGCATTCCAATCCCCCATGATAATAAGGACATAATTTTTTGATGTTAATTCTATAAGGTGCTGTAGGGCTTCATAGAAATGGTCAATTTCATCCTCTTCAGACACCAGTGGTTGAGGCATAGACTTGGACTACTGTGATATTGAATGGTTTGCCTTGGATTCAAACTGAGATCATTCTGTCATTTTGGGGGTTGTATCCCAGTATTGCTTTTCCTACTCTTTTATTGGCTATGAAGGCTACTCCATTTCTTCTGAGGGATTCTTGCCCGCAGTAGTATACCTGATGGTCATCTGAATTAAATTCACCCATTCCTGTCCATTTTAGTTCGCTGATTCCTAAGATGTCAATGTTCAGTCTTGTCATCCTTGTTTCAGCTTGCCTTGATTCATGGATCTTACATTCCAGGTTCCTATGGAGAATAGATCTTTACAGCATTGGACTTTCCTTTCACCACCAGATGCATCCACAGCTGAGCGTCCTTTTAGCTTTGGCCCAGTCACTTCACTCTTTCTGGTGCTACGAGTACTAGCTCTCTGCTCTTCCCCAGTAGCATATTGGACACCTTCTGACCTGACGGGCTTGTCTTCCAGCATCATATCTTTTTGCCTTTTGGTACTGTCCATGGGGTTTTCATGGCAAAGATACTGGAATGGGTTGCCATTTCCTTCTCCAGTGGATCACATTTTGTCAAAACTCTCTGCTATGACCTGTCTGTCTTGGGTGGCCCTGCATGGCATAGCTCATAGCTTCATTGAGCTACGCAAGCCCCTTTGCCATGACAATGCAGTAACCCATGAAGGGGTCATGGCAACTAAGGAGGCAGCAAAAGATGGCTTCAGCCAGGATGGCTTCAGAGTTGACAGTCAGCTTAACATGAGAGAAGTACCTGGAAAATTCAAATGGAAAATAAATTAGCCTTTCATCATCCACCCCTCCCTCCTCCCAGAGGTTCTTTTGGCTTTTGAGGGTATTTATCATGGAATTTCTTAGTCTATCTGCTTTCAACATCCCAGCTTTTAACCCAGGTGGCTTCAGACAATGGGTATCCTTCCATTGCACTAAGTATTGTAGTCTCCCCTTGTATAGAGTCTAGGATTCTTTTTATCTTGTAATATGTCTCTCCCTGCACTATAATCAGCTTTGGGGCTACCCAGCCCACTGGCCTCACCTGAGACCCCATTACTGGCTTTAACAAGCTGCTGTGGAAAATCAGATGCACTTTCTCAAGAAGGCGGGGGAGTTTCTGCTCCATCATGACAATAATCTTTTTTTTAAATTTTTATTGGTTTTTAAAACAAACATAAACAAACAAAACATAAAAACATCAAGCCACCTTCCATATATATATACATACAGTGTGCCGGTTGGTTTTTACAAATTGTTTTGTGCTTCCATTTCGTAGTCTTCAATTACAATTACATTGTATATACTCTCGTATTTTCAATCAAATATTAAATACATTAATATCATTATTAATTAATCATTTGACTATACTTTTATTCATTCATGTTTTATGAAATAATCATATTTTACTTCATTTGTTTTATGACGGTTCATATTTTCATCCCAAATCTATCCTAAAATCATTTTGTAGATATAATAAGAAAAGAATACATCTTTATATATTTATTATTTTCTAAGAATCTACATATTTCATTACTATATTTTATTGTCTAACCATTGATAGAATAGATCCCAAATTTTATAAAATTGTTTATCATCTTGTTCTCTAATTTCAAATGTCAATCTACTCATTTCAGCACATTCCAATGTTTAATGATTTCCTCCTGTGATGGTGTTTTCTCATTTTTACAGTTTTTAGCAAATACTATCCTAGCCGCTGTTAATACATTTACAATCAGGTATTTCAAGTCTTTACTATATATTTCAGGTAAAATTCCCAATAAAAATATCTCTGGTTTCAAATCTATATGCTTTTTTGTCATTTTTTCCAACCACATGTGGATTTAGTCCAATATTTTTTAGCAAATATGGTAATATTTTTTAGCAAATAATCAAATATTACCAAATATGGTAATATGAGCCAGGTGTCTGATGACATTTCCAACATTTTTTGGATTTATTCTTGAACATTCTTGCTATTCTTGTCGGGGGAAAATGCCACCTGTAAAACATCTTATACAAATTTTCTTTATATGCTGTTGACATTGTCATTTTATAATTTTGAGACCACAGTTTTTGCCATTTCTCTAGATCAATCCCATATCCAGAATTCTTCCCCCAAGCAATCATAGTTTCTTTAATTTGTTCTTCTTCTAGTTTAATTTCTAATAAATATCCATACAATTTTTAATCACCTTTTCATCAGTACCTGTCAAAATCTTATCTAAGTCAGTCAGTTTATCATAGAAACCTTCTGTTTTAGAATCTTTATCATACCTTGAATGTATTTGCGCATATGAAAACCAATTCATCTTTATACCTTGTTCCTCTAGTTTTTGCATAGATTTAAGTTCACCCTTTTCATTCAATATTTCACCATATCTAACTGTTTGTTCCTTTTTGTATATTATAGGATAAGAAAATGCTTCAATAGTCGATAGCCAGACTGGAATTTTCAAATAATATTGTCTTTTAATCTTCTCCCAGTTTAACTACATCAAATTTGTAGCTTGGTAGCACAATTCCCAATTAGGCAAACCAAATCCTCCTCTAATTCTAGCATCTTGCAAAAGTTTTAACTTTATTCTCGCTTTCTTACCTTGCCATATATATTTCAACACAATTTTATTTAAATCTTCAAAGTAATCTTTTCCAAGCCTAATTGGAATTGTTTGGAACAAATATAAAATTCTGGGTAATATATTCATCTTGATTGTTGATATTCTCCCTATTAATGACAGTTGTAAATTTTCCCATTTCGCCAAATCTAGTGCTATCTGCTGCTTAAGTTTGATATAATTATTCTCTTTTAGTGTACTGCATCTTGCTGTCAAATATATCCCCAAGTACTTGATCTTATTCGTGACCTGGATTTTCAATAGATCTGCCAGTTCTTTCTTTTGTCTTGATAACATATTCTTTGTCAGGATCTTTGTCTTATCTTTATTTATTTTCAAACCAGCCACCTTTCCATATATGTCTCTATCTTTTCTATCAATTTTGATGCTGTTTCTAGTGGATCTTCTAAAATGAAAACCAGATTATCTGCAAATGCTTGCAATTTAAATTCTTCCTTTTTAATTTTCATCCCTTTTATATTTTTTTCATCTCTAATATTTCTATTTAGCACTTTCCAAGGTTAACACAAACAACAGAGGTGATAGTGGGCACCCTTGTCTTGTTCCTTTTCTTATATCGATAGTCTGTCAGTTCTCCCTCTATCATTACCTTTGCTGTTTGCTTATGATATATAGCTTCTATTGCTTGAATAAATTTTTTAGCAAAGCCCATCTGTTCCAGCAGTAATAACATGAATTGCCAATTCACATTATCAAATGCCTTCTGTGCATCTAAAAATATCAAAGCCATTTGTTTTTCAGGATGTGCCTCGTAGTATTCCAAAGTGTCCAAGATTACTCTCATATTGTCTTTAATTTGTCTCTTTGGCAGAAATCCATTTTGATCAGGATGAATAAAATTATTTAAATATTTTTTAAGTCTTTCTGCCAATATTGAAGCAAAAAAATTATAATCTGTGTTTAGTAAGGAAATAGGTCTATAGTTCTTGATTTGTAATGGGTCGGCCTCCTCTTTAGGAATAAGTGTAATATAGGCTTCTGACCATGATTTAGGTATCTTCTTCTTTAACATAACTTCATTCATAACTTCTAGCAATGGAAGGTTCAATGATTCTTGTAATGTTTTGTAAAATTCTGCCAGAAGTCCATCTGGGCCTGGTGCCTTTCCATTATTTTGCTTCTTGAGTGCTTCAGTTAACTCCATCATCGTTATATTGCTTTCTAACATTATTTCAATCTCTTTAGGTATCTGGGGTATATTAGCATTCTGTAAATACTGTTTAATTCTTTCCTCATCAATATTCTCTTGTGTGTACAATTTCCCATAATAGTCTCGTATAATTTCCTTCTTCTCTTTACTACCATAGCAAACTTGGCCTTGGTCATCTATTAATTGCAATATTTTCCTTGATTCTTTCTCCTTTCTCAATTTATATGCAACCATCTACCTGGTTTATTTGCATCTTCAAAGTAGTTCTGTTTAGCACCTCTAATTTTCTGTGCTAGTTCTTCTTTTTCTATTAGACCCATTTTATGTTTGGTTATATCCATTTTTAACTTAATGTCCTTTTTCTGTGGCATTTTCTGTAGCTCTTTTTCAAGTCCTTTATACTCATCCTCTAATGCCTTAGAGGCTAATCTTTTCATGGTATTTCTTTTCCTTGTATAGTCTATTATCAAGCCTCTGGCATTTGCCTTCATTGTATCCTATACGTTCTGCATTGATGTGTCTTCTTTTTTATTTTCTCTAAAGAAAAAGGCCAGTTCTTTCTCAATCCTCTGTATGAAGTCTTTTTCCTTTAAAATAGTATTATTTAATGTCCTTCTAGATCTTCTTCTTTGTCCTTTCCATTTAATTGTCATTGGATTGTGATCTGCCCAAGTACTTCTTTCAATATTTATTTCTTGAATATTAGTTAACAATTCTGTTGACATCCATATCATATCTATTCTGGACCATGATAAATGTCTATTTGAGTAGAAGGTGTATTGTTTGGTTTTAGCATTTCTTTCTCTCCATGTATCTTTTAAGTTTATTTCATCTACCATTTTAAAAAAAGATTTAGAGAGGGTCTTTCTGTTTGGCTTTATTGTTTTCTGTGCTGTATAGTCCAGTTTATTGTCTACAATTCCATTAAAATCTCCCATCATAACTATATTAGCATAGTCCAGTTCAATTATTTTCATATGTAATTTTTTATAAAATTCTTCTTGACTGTCATTCAGGGCATAGATTGCAATCAGGTGTGTTTTCGTATTATTCTCCATTATTTCCACCATTAGTATTCTTCCGTCGTCATCAGTATAAATCAATTTCACTTGGATAATATCTTTAATGTATAAAACCACTCCTCTTTTCTTGCATTGTGTCAAGAAAGTAAATATTTTCCCTAATTTTGGCTGTATCAACAATTGTTTATATTGCTTTTTAATATGTACTTCTTGTAGGCAGATTATATCAAATTTTAATTTCTCTAATTTATGGAAGGTTTTCCTTCTTTTAACAGCTGAGTTAAGTCCATTTATATTAATTGTAATCAATTTTTTCTCTTCCATGGTTATATTTTGTAGTTAGGTTTAACAGCTCTCGTAATTCTTGGTTCACGTTATTCTTTGGCTTCCTCCTTTCCACCTTCTTCTTCTTTTTCAGTCATCATTTGGCAGTCCTCTTGGAATTCAATTAGTGAAATTTCTTTTTCTGCCTCTTCCTCTTTCCCTTTAAAAAATTCTGCGTAAAATGATTCAGCTTTCTCAATTGAGTCAATTCTGTGTCTCTGTTCTTGCCATGTGAACATTAAACCTTCTGGAATCAGCCTTCTATAATTCACCTCTTTTTTAAGTAGCATTTTGGTCAGGAATCGGTATTCTCTTCTCATCTCTCTCACTCTTCTGGGTACTTGTTTCAAGACCACAATCTCCTTGTCTTTGTATTTCAATGTTTTCTCCCTTGCCACTTGCAATATTTGCATTTTAATGGCTTTCTTTGTAAATCTGATGTGAACTTCTCTTGGTAAGCTATTTCTCATTGCATATCTTGTGAGGACTCGATAGACCTCGTCTATTCCATCCATCATCTTCTCTTCAGTTATTTCCAAAGCTTCAGCCAATATTTCTATCATTATCTCAGCTAGGTTTTGCCCCTTTTCTTCCTCTATGTTTTGGAATCTAAGATAAAATTCTGATCTGTCCATCTCCCATCTCAACATACCACTTTTATCTTGTTCAACCACAGTTAATCAGTTATCAATATCTCCAATCTTCTTGTCTCTTTGTTTATCTTCTTCTTCAATTTTTTAGAGTCTCTCATCGTACTTCATCATCATTTGTTGGATGTTCTCCACCTTTTCCCTGTTCTTTGTTCGATGTTCTCTGTTCTCTTTTCAATATTCTCTGTTCTTGTTTGAATATTTTGAATTCCTTGCATAATCATCTGCAGGGTCACTTTTTCTTGTTCTTTTTCTTGCCGTAACATTGTCTGTATTGAACGTTGTCCTCCAGATGGTGGAGAGGAAGAAGTAGAAGTTGAGGAACCAGGGGTTGTTAATTTCCTACTCATTTCGAGCAATTCAAAATCTTCAGGTTCTTCTAGACCTTAATCCAATTGCGAAATAACCAATTGCAATTCCAAATAAAAATAGTAGGAAAAAAGAAGCCAAATAGTAATAATAATAAAAAAAGAGGAAAAAAAATTCTTCAGGTTCTTGTATACCTTAATCCAATCAATTGGTAAGATAGCAGTAAAAATTCAAAAATGAAGGAAAAGACCATAAACATACACAAAAAAGAAAAAGTTGTAAAATCCTAAAAAAGGTGGAAAAGTGAAAAATAAAAAGCTAAAAAAGAGAAAGGGAAATTCTTCAGGTTCTTCAACACCTTAATACAATTAACAGGTCTCAAATATAAAAGGATGCATAAGAAAGAAGGCCAGAAAAATAAACAAAAAAAAAGGAAAAAAGCCAATATGGAAGGTAGATGGAAAGACAAAAATACCAGGGAGGGGGAGGGAAAAAAAGAAAAAAAGACTACTCCCTTAAAAAGAAAAGGAAGAAAATCATTAATACTAAAGCTTTTCCTTTAAAATAAAGAGCAAGTGTAGAAATTTAACTTCCAAAGACAAGAAAAAAAAAACAAAGACAAGTTCCAAAGGGCCAAAAATCCAAATAGCTATTACAAAAAGTAAACTGATGAGGAGGGGTAGCGCAGCTTAGAAAAAATAAAAAGAGTACACTGCACTTTGTTTAATTATCCAAGGCTCTTGTTATAACTCTCTTCTCCAGAGACTTATCACCTTTTCTTTTCCTATAAGCTTCAACACCAGACTCCAGATGTTGATAGAAACCCAGAAGAGCACCTGTAATAACACTCTCCCATGCTCTTCCCTCTATCTTATCAAATAGCAATGTCCTTGAAAAGAAGTCTCAGTTCTTTCTCAGCTTTGTCTGGTCAAGAGAGTAATAGAATATTTCCAAACCTCTAGTTGGCAGTGTTACAAAGTTTCTTTTGCTTTCACTTTCCCCCTCCTTTTCCAAGCAAAATATAATAAGAATTAATAAAAGAAAAGAAAAAGATATTTAAAAAAATAACTAAAAAAGAGTCTCTAGCCTAGAATATTATAAAATCAAAAAGGAGAAAAAGAATAAATAAAAGAAGAGAAAAAACCAGTCCAGTTTCAAAATATAAGATCGTGTGTAGAAAATCCAGCAATGAGAAAAAAAAATTACTTTGACATTCCTGTTTAAAATCGCCACTTAGTCACTTCTGTCAAAACTTTTACAGATTCTTTCTTTTCCTTAGGGTGTCCTTTCAAATCTTAGAATAAAAAAAAGTTCTCACCAAACCGGCACACTCTCTCTTTCCGTTCTCTTTCGTTTCGGAGCTGTCCCAACTTCAGCAGCTTTAATGGCTGCCTCTTTGCCGCTGGCAAAGAGAGCTTCTCCTGGATCTACCAGGGACTTTGTGGTATCCCTGGGATCGACAGGATGCGCTCTTTACATTCACCATCTCTTCGGGATGGTTTAGATCCAATTGGACCGTCCAGGAGCAAAGATATCGGCAGCAATCTCAGACCTCCAAGATCACATGCCGTATCGTCGTGACGCCAGCTCCGCCCTCCCTCATGACAGGGAAAGGTCCTATAAATTTTGGTTCTAGCTTTTTACAGGGTAGCTTTAATCTTAAATACTTGGTGGAGAGGTAAACCTTGTCCCCTATTTTGAAGGGCATATGGGGGGGGACTGATGTTTATTGGCTTGCACTTTTTGGATTTTCATGGCTTCCTGAAAGGTTAATTTCATGTTTTCCCATGTTTTTCAGAGTGACTCCATTCACTCAGTTAAAGTAATGGAAGAAGGTGGCTCCCTGGGGAGTTCAGGCATGGGGATGAACTCCATGCTAGTGGTGATTTTGAAGGGGATTATCCCAGTGTTACTGTGCACTGCATTGTTGTATGCCACCTCAGCTAAGGTAGCAAGTCTGCCCAATTAGTTTGTTGGTAATTGACATAGCAACTTAAGTATTGTTCTATTGTTCTATTATTGCATTAATTTGTTCTGCTGCCCCATTAGTACTCTGATGAAAAGCTGAGCTAAGCCCCTGGGAGGACTCAATAGAACTGATAAACTCCCTCCAGAATTTGGCTGTGAATTGGTCCCACCGGTCTGTGATGATTTTCCTAGGAACCTCGTACAGCCTGCAAATATGCTTTACAAATAGTTTGGCTAGTTTGTGGGCTGACGGGAGACTTGAGGGCTATAAAATGGGCTTATTTGGAGAAGAGGTTGATCAATGTGCAAATGACCATATTTCCCCTATGCTCTGGAAGTTCTACTATAAAATCCATGGTGATTTCTTCCCATGGATGGGATGGGTCAGCTACTTGTCGGAGCAGCCCTGGGGGTTTCTCTGGTCACTTCTTCACTGCAGCATACATTGCACAGCTTTGTTATAGCTCTCAATGTCCCTTTTCATCTTTAGCCAACAAAATTGCCTCCTCACCAGGTGGAAGGTTTTCAGGAAGCTGAAGTGTCCTGCCTGTTTTATGTTGTGGCTGTTTGGAAGTACTTGAAGGCAAAAGCTGTTGGGGGACATACAGTTTAGAGCCTTTCCAGACTAGTCCACCTGTAAGGGTCAGTAGCACTTTGTTGTCCCTGTTCCATGGATCAGCTGGCAGCTCAGTTTTTAGCTTTTGAGTCAGACCCTCTCCCTCTTCAGCTCTTTGCCTTTGCATCTGTTGCCTGGTGGTGGCTTGTGTCACTTTCTGGGAGGAAGGCATCATGGCGTGGATCACTTCCTCACACTTGTTGTTGTATTGTGGCATTTGTGACAAGGCATCTGCGAAAAGATGTCGTCCCCCCCCCCCCGGGATGTACTTCAAAGTGAAAGTGAACTAGTTGAAGTACTGCACCCACTGAACTTGTTTAGGTGAAAGTTTCCATGAGATCCTAAGAGCCTCCAGGTTTTGTAGTCAGTCCATACTTCAAAAGGCACCTGGCTGCCCTCAAGGAAATGCCACCATGTCAATAGAGCCCAGAGAACCACATATGCTTCCTTCTCCCATACTGCCCACTTTCTTTCAGTCCCTGTTAGCTTTTGGGAGGTGTAAGCACATGGCTGTAAATTCTCCTCTGTGTTTTCTTGGAGAAGAACTGTGGCCACTGCCATGTTGATGGCATCTGCTTGGACGATAAAAGGTTGCTCAGGGTCTGGGTGCTTAAGAATTTACTCTTTGGCAAAGAGTCTTTTGAGCATCTTGGAAGCCTTCTGGCACTCAAAGGTCCATTTTAAGGGCTGACTTGGCTGGAGCTTCACTCCTCCCCTCCAGTCTTTAGTAGCTCAGTGATTTTTTAGTTTAGTTTAGTTTACTTTATTGTCATTGCACCTTGTACAATGAAATCAAAAACCATCTTCAGTGCACATTATGACCATGACCATGAAAATAAACACAAACATACATCCTTCACCCTCCACACATTGAACTGAAAACACCTGACCACATCAACACTGCACTATACAGCAGAATTCAAAAGAGCTACTGTTCTGGGATAGAAGCTGTTTTTCAGCCTAGTTGTCCTTGTTTGTATTATTCTGTACCATCTGCCAGATGGTAATAGTTCCAAAAAAGGGTTCCCAGGATGAGATGGATCTTTGAGAATGTTTTGAACTTTTTTAAGGCAGCGGGAGCTATAAAGCTCTTCCAAAGAGGGGAGAGGGCAACCAATGATCTTCTGGGCAATGACATTAACCCTCTGGAGTGCTTTCCTATCTGCCACTGTTCAATTGGCAAACCATACGTAAGTTAAAATGCTCTCTATGGTGCAGCGGTAGAAGGTCACCAGCAGTTTTTATTGAGTTGTTGTTTTCTGAGAGGTCTCAGGTAGTATAATCTCGGCTGGGCCCTTTTGACCAGGGCTGCAATGTGAGCACCCCAGGTCAGGTCCTCTTTTATGGTAACACCCAGAAACTTAAAACTGACCACTTGCTCCACTCAGTCTCCATTGATAAGCAAACGCTGGATGTCTGATCTGTTCCTTCTATAATCCACTATAAACTCCTTGGTCTTATTGGTGTTGAGGAACAAGTTATTGTCTCCACACCACAAAAGCAACTGGTCCACCTCATTTCAGTAGGCAGACTCATCCCGCCCAGAGATGAGTCCCACCACTGTTGTATCATCTGCAAATTTAGCAATAGTATTACTAGCATGAGTGGGAATGCAGTCATGGACATAAAGAGTGTAGAGTCAGGGAATCAAAACACACAACCCTGTGGTGTACCAGTGTTAAGAATAAGGGCTGAAGTGGTATGATTACTTAATCTGACCCTCTGTGAGGGGGCAGACAGAAAATTCCATAATCTAAAGACAGATTGAATAAGAAGGTCCAAGGTCCAGAAGTTTAAATACTAGTCTATGTGGAAGAATTGTGTTAAATACAGAACTAAAATCCACAAAAAGCATACTCACATAGCCCTCCCACTGTTCTAGATGAGTCAGAGCAGTGTGAAGAGTGATGGCTATAGCGTCCTCTGTAGATCTATTTTTTCTGTATGGAAACTGGTGTTTATCAAATGTATGCGGAAGACCAGAAATGATGTGCCGGCAGACCAATTTCTCAAAGCACTTCATGATGATAGGATGATGATACACCAGCTTTTGTTCGCATAAAGGCTTAAACCTCCCCCTTTGACCTTGCCAGAATCTCTAGCCTTCCAGCTCAACAGCTGCATCTGGAATGAGTGAATGAAGCCAAGTTTCTGTGATTAGCAAAACACAGCAGTTCTTGATGAATTTAGTCTTTGCAATCTGTAGCCTTAATTCATCCATTTTGTTAGTCAGAGATCTTGCATTGGTAAGAAATATACTTGGAATTGAAGGCTTATGTGGAAACTTACTCAGCCTAAAGAAAATCCCAGCATGGCATCCTCTCTTCCAATTAGTTAGTTGGTAATTGAAATTGCATCTTAAGTATTGTTCTACCATTGCATTAATTCGTTCTGATTGGGAGAGCGATTTCAGCAAAGGAAGGAATAAACTGACTGTAGGAATTAGCAAACCCCAGGAAGCTTTGAAGTTGCTTGCAGGTTTGAGAGGGTTGCCAGTCTAGGATGGATTTGACTTTTTCTGGGTCCATTTCCACCCCCTCAGTAGACACCTGAGGGGTAGGTAGTCTAGGCTGCTTGTGAAATTCGCACTTGGATAGTTTGGCATACAGGTTTGCTGATATGAGATTCTTGAGCACCTGGTGTACCATTTGATGTGCTCCTCCATGGCTTCAGTGAAGATGAGGATGTCATCTAAAAATACAAGGACCCCCTTTGTACAGGTGCTCATGCAGCACCTCATTGATTAGTTGCATGAATACAGCAGGGCTCCCCTGAAGGCCAAACAGCATCACATTAAATTGGAAACTCCCCAGCAGGCAATTGACTATACTGTTTTCCACTCATCCCCCTCCTTAATCCTCAGCTGGTAATATGCCTCTTGCAGGTCTAGTTTGGTGAAGATTTTCCCCTTTGCCAAGTGGGCCAGCATGTCTTTCATTGGGGGGAGTGGGTACATATTTTCCATGCAGACACGGTTAATTTCTCTAAAATCCATACATAGCCTCATTGTTCCATCTTTTTTCTCTTTGAACAACACCGGCATGGCCTCCCTTGATTTGCTGGCCAGGTTCTTATCAATGTACTCCCTTAGTTCCTTCATTTCGGTAGAGGTCATGGAGTACAGCTTCGGTTTGGGTAGTTTTGTTCCTGGCACAATCTCTATTGTGCAGTCGGTGGGGTGATGGGGGGGCAATATATTGCATTCCACTTCATTGAAAAGGTTTGCTAGGTCCTTGGGAATCTGGGGGGTCCCTGCGAATTGTTCTAATGCAGCTCTTGATTTCTCGCTTTACTTAGTGTCCTTCAAATGCTGGACAGCTCCTATTTCAGAAGTGCTAGGAGTGGGGAAAGGAACTATTCCTAACCTTAATTTTCTCTCTCCCCCTTTCCACCAGGACAGTCTCAGGAACACTACCGCAGTCATTTTTTGTGCCACTACAAAGTAGATGAGCTCCCAGTGCCTGTCCACCTCTAGCCTTACTGGTTCTGTGAGGAGTGTGGTGGGGGCTCTCCCTATCAGTGATCTATCAATCTGATCGAATCTTATAGGCCGGATCAGGACTTTAGCCTTGATCCCTAGCTTCAGGACAGTTTGCAAGCTGATTAGACAGTGAGTACATCTTGAGTCTATTAGGGCTTCCACATCCCTCTGGACCCTGGATTTTGCTGCCACAATTTTTACAGGGATGGCGAAGGGGTGGGTCACTTACCATTGGGTCATCCTCACCCTTCATCAAATCTCAAAAAATACCCCACAGGAACTCCTCCATAATGGACAATGAAGAGAATAATAAACAAAGCAATGTTGTCATTCCATACATTGCAGAAATATCAGAAAAGCTCAGGAGGATCTTCAGCCAACATAACATACATGCACACTTCAAACCTGATACACTAAGGCAGAAGCTTGTCCACCCCAAGGATAAAACACCCAGACACAAACTGAGCAATGTGGTATATGCAGTACAATGCAGTGAGCCATGACAGATCTGTACATTGGGGAAACAAAACAACCACTTCATATATGCATGGCACAACATAGGAGAATAAACCCATCAGGACTAGATTCAGTAGTCCATCTGCATTTAAAAGAAAAAAGGAACTCTTTTGAAGACAGCACAGAGAAGATTGCTGGTTTGAAAGAGGGGTCAAAGAGGCCATATATGTCAAAATTGAACAGTCCTCTCTCAACAGAGTGGGAGGGATATGACATCATCAGTGTACAACACAGTCCTTTCAACAGCTTGAAAAAGGCTCCACTTGTACCACTCAGATAAACCTCCAGGTGATTTTAACAACTGGCTAAAATAATGCAACTGTCTGCAAGGAGTATAAATCCTTCCATTACCCAACATCCAGTCACAGTTGTATGAGAAGCAAAATGTCTTCAAAGAAAAACCAGAAAGCCCAGTTGCCTCTTGAAAAAGCACCTTTGGGTTAAGGAATGGCAACTTCCTTTTTCCTTCTGAAGTGTAAGAGAATATTTTATCCTTAGTTTCCTGAATATTTAAGAAAGGCTACGTACCTCAACCACTTTATAGAGAAAGGAATATACCAGTGAGGCATTGGCATTCTTCATGGTGATGGCCACCACTATATGAAAAATTAAGGACAAAGATAAGAGACATATATGGACAGTTACACTAGACACCTGTACTCTAGAAAGAATTAAAAGGACAAAATTGCACATACTACATAATGGTTAGTTGGTAGCCATCATGCATAGATTACTGTGTTACTATGGAAAAAAAGGCTGTTTTAATCAGAGTCTATGTTTATCAGGTGCATAAACATGCTTATTGGAAATAGCATGATCAATAATTCCACATGTACCGTTTAAATGTTTCCCTTATTGTGATGAAGATATGTTCAATGTGCAGAGGCATTTTCAAACTTGTAGAAAAAGCAGGAAAGTTTAGTTTTAAAATGGCATGGATTATATAGAGCAAGTTCTTCACTCCTTATGTTAAAATCATTTTTATCCTTTTTTTCTTTTTGAGGTGGGTTAGTGCAGGGGTGGGATTCAAAAATTCCAGCAACGAGGTGAAACGCTGGGCTTTGCTTCAAAATTAATTGAAAATGCGATTGCAGAAGATGAACAACAAAGACAAAGGACAGAAGAGGAGGTGGAGCAAATCAAAGAAGGGGCCAGAACAAAGAACTCTGGAAAGAAAGAGGAAAAGAGTTGGAAATAAATATTGGAGATATGGAAAATGAACAAAGAGGGAAATATCTGGAAAATTTAAAAAAGGGAAAAAGAATCAGCAGAAATTCAAAGGGTGGAAGGGAGTTATAAATAGAGAAGGGGATAAATACTGGAGTGAAAGAATAAAGGGGAAAATACAAGGGGAAAGAAGAGATAAGAAACAGGACTTGGGAACAAAGAAATATGGGAATTCTAAAAAAATGGGGAAAATTGTTTAATTAGACATAGAGATAATGGCTGATTGATATTTGGAGAGGGGATTCTGCAAGGTGCTGGGAGGTAACATAAATAAATTTGTAGTTGTGAAATGGGGACATATAGATTGATAAGATGGAAAATAGAACTGCTATTTTTTGATAATGGAATTCAGTGCTCTTTTCATTTATGCATAGAGATAATTGTAACAATAATGGAATATGTTTATTAAATATATTAAAATATTTTAAATATACTGAAATAAATAAAATGATATAGGAGGAGAGCTGAGATGGAATTATCATCAGGGTTTAGAATTAAATGAGTAGATTAATATGTCCTTTTTTCTGAAATTGTAGATAAACCTTATGAAATTAAAAAGGGGAAATCATGCAGAATCTGATTTATATATGTTATGTAGTTTTAAATGGGATTATTAATTTTAATGTTTTAGGTAATAAAATGTAAAACATTTAATAGGATTTAAAAGGGGAGATAATTAATATGTAATTTAGAGGTGACGCACTTAAACTGATATTTTTGGGGGGAAACCAATTTATAGAAGGAGTGTTATTAATCAGAATTTAAGAAGAATATACAAATGTGACAGTTAAAAGTATTAAAGTATAATAACTATGAAGTTAATATATGTGAATTAAATAATGAGACAAGCATTTGGAATAATATAATAAAATAGAAAATGTACAGTATAACAGTATTGTTAAGAAATTGAATACAAAAACTGAATATGTAATTATGGTCATATTTGTATGTGTATATGAAACCTGTAATCATGCTGTTCACTAAAAAAAGATGTTAAAATGTGGAAAACTGAATAAAACTTGTTTAAAAAAAATTCCAGCAACTGGTTCGCTGCCCGGTTGCTGGGTGGGCATGGCCATGGTAGGCATGGCCTACTGGAATTTCCTGTTTCTGGTTTCCAGTGAGCCTCCAGATGAGCCAGATTGAGAAAACTGAATGCTGGAGCAAACTATAAAGTTCCTGAAAGATGTATTCAACAACCTCAAGGCAGGAGAGGCACTAATCTGGGCTTAGAATCTCCCTGATCAACTGATTCCAGCCATGTCAAGTGATGGAGCAATAACTTCTGCTGCCATGACCACAACAGCAGTGGGCACCTTGGCTGCAACAACTGCCCCTGCATTGGACCTTGCAGCTAAACCTGCCCCAGCTATGGAACCAGATCCTGTGTGATAGGGGGAGGTCGCAAGATGCTCACCTTTAGCATAAAATTCAATGGAGATCCCAAGCACTGGGGTTCTTCCTGGCACACAACTGGACCTACATACAGGAATATGGTCTAGAAACAGCTACTGAAGGGGCAAAAGGGCAATGCATGACCATGACACCGGAGAGGCTCACTTCTGAATGGATGGCCACCCTCCACAATGACACTACCCTGGAGCTGAGAAACTTTGACTGCTTCATGACTGCTCTTAGGAAGTTCTTCAAGGACCCCTTGGCTGACCAAAAAGCCAGATATCATATAAAAACTATCAGCCAAAGACAAGAGGAGTGGGTGCATAAACTCAAGAATTTCACAACCTACCGGCTAACCAATTGACCCGAAGACATCTTGATCGGCTTGTTCCCGAGATGGGCTGAGCAATGAGATCTACAATAGTTGCATTTCCAGGGATGCCCCCTGCACCCGCCATGTTTGGTACATTCTAGCATTGATCTGGTGTGATCCAAATATCATCTGAGCCATAGGGGATATTCCTCCCTGAGAAAAAGTGGCACCAAATCCACAGCCACATGAGCAGAGCTTCAGGTGTGGGGGAAAAGGCCACTGGGATGCTGACTGCCAAGCTGCATGCCCAACCCAAAAGGCAACCCTGGGAGTTGCCAAAAAGCAAGGAATTGTGCCATAGAGAGCCCATGAAACAGCACTAAAAGGAGTGGAGGTCATAGATGGCGAGATAACTCTGACCAAATTGCTGGACAACCCAGTGGAGATGGATTCAGATTACAATGATGATCCCTTGATAAATTTCCTGGTCAATCCAGTGACCATCCCCATAGAACCAATGGTCCAATCCTCGGGGTACAAAAGGGAATTTAATAGCCTTCCTGGATTTGGGGAGTACCAGGTCAATGTCAGTGTTTCAGCAACCCTCCATTCCAACCAATAACTCTGAGGCAGACATCTCTCAAAGTTCCTTTATCTGGATAGTAACACATCTATGGAATCCCGAATCTGAAAGTTTCGGGCTTCCTTGCAAAAGTCAAAACTACAAATCCATCCACCCTTAGTCATCATCACATCACATGGTCCAATCACCATCCATCCTAAAGTAAGATTCCCATTTCATTATGTGCCACACTCAGTGACCTTGAACCAGCAAAGTAATTTTATTTTGTCTAACTAAATATACTCAAATGAATTCCTCCCTCCCACTTTGCATGTATATTCCAACTTTTCACCCAAGTAGCTTCTGACAAAGGGTAGCCTTTCCATAGCATCAAATATTGTAATCATCCTCGGTGTAATCTAGAATTTATTTCATAATGTATCTGACCCTGTACAATCAGAGGTTTGGGGGGAGCTGCTGGTATTGGCCTTAGATTTGACCTTACATCAGGCTTCAACAAACTACTGTGGAACACTGGGTGTATTTTCCCCAACAGCTGAGGGAGACTTAATTGGACTTTCACTGGATTGATTACCTTAGAAATAGGGAATGGACCCAAGAATTTAGGACCCAACTTTCTACTAAGAAGTTTCAACGTGAGATATTTAGTTGACAAAAACACTTTGTCCCCTACTTTAAATCATGGTTGGAGGGATCTATGTTTGTCTGCTTGTTTTTTATATTCCTCAGCAGCTTCAGTTAAAGCTTTTTTCGTATTCTCCCAACCTTTCTTTAATGAGTCCATCCACTCTGTTAAAGACATGGATGTTGGGGGTTCCCTAGGCATAGGGACAAAATCCTTGCTGGTGTTGATTTGGAATGGAGTCAAGCCTGTGCTGCTCTGTACTGCATTATTGTAAGCAACTTTTGCAAATGGTAACAGTTTCACCCAGTTCACCTGTTGATAATTTACATAACATCTAATGTATTGCTCCACCATGTGTTCGCTCTATCCGCAGCAGCATTTCACGCAAGATGGAATGCTGAGGAAAGACCCAATGGACTTCAAAACTCCCTCCAGAACTTAGTAGTAAACTGTACACCTCAATCTGAGATTACTCTACAAGGTACTCCATAGAGCCTATAGATATGCTTCATGAACACTTTTGCAAGTTTCTTAGCCAACAGTAGTCCATTACATGCTGTAAAGTGGGCTTGCTTAGAGAATAAGTCAACAACAATCCAAATCACAGTATTTCCTCCACTCTCCGGTAACTATAAAGTCCATCATGATTTCTTCCCACGGCTTTGTTGGTTCAGCTACTTGTTGAAGGAGGCCAGGGGTTTTTCCAGTTCTGTGTTTCATCGTGGTACAAATTGAACAGCTCTTCACATAGTCCTCAACATCAGTTTTCACTTTTGGCCACCAGAACTGTCTCTTGAATAAATGTAGGGTTTTTAAGAACCCAAAGTGTCCCTCCAACCATGAGTCATGGCTATGTTTCAGAACCATCAGTCTTAGGGTATTGGGTACATAAATCTTGGTTTCTTTCCAAGCCAATCTTCGTTCATTGTCAAATTGGTTTGATGTTCAACAAACCATGGATCAGTTAAAAGTGCTGCTTTCAACTTGGCTGTCAGTTTGTCTTCTAGGCACCTGGGGCTGCATTTGGCTTGGCCTCAAGTGGTTACTTGGCATGCGGGTTGAGCTTCTGTTATCATAGTTTGCACTACCTCCTCCCAGTAACTGTCAAATTGGGGTCAAATTGATTAGTTGCATAAATTCCGCGGGGTGGCCTGGAGTCCGAAAGGCATGACTCAGAACTGGAAACTACCGAGAGGGCAGTTGAAGGCAGTTTTCCATTCGTTTCCCTCCTTTATGCAAACTCAGAAGTAGGCTTCTCTCAGATCTAGCTTGGTAAAGATCTTGCCTTTAGACAGGTGATTTAATAAGTCCTTCATGAAGGGGAGGGGGTACATGTTTTTTATGCACACCGTGTTCATGCTCCTAAAATCAATGCATAATATTAAGCCACCATCTTTTTTTTCCCTTTAAACAGTACTGGGGCTGCCAACCTAGATTTGGCAGGTTCAATGAAACCCCTGGCCAAATTGGTATCAATGTTATTTTCTCAACTCAGTAATTTCGGCTGGTGTCATGGAATATATCTTTGGCTTTGGCAGTTTTGTCCTGGGTTCTAACTTGATGGCACAATCAGTGGCTCAATGGGAAGGGGGGCAAAATGTTATATTCCTCTTCACTGAAAACAAGTCCCTGTATTCTTTAGGGACTCGGGGTTTGCTGGGAGGAGAGTCTGAAGCGGTGGCTGCTGCTTCTGGTTGTGGATCCCTGTTGGGTGGCAGTTTCTTTGTGGGAGGAAGTGGGTAGCGGGCTGACCCCAATTATGATTTTTCAGTATCTGTCTTCCCACTTGATGGTAGGGGCCCATTTATCCAGCCAAGCAAGTCCCAATATGATAGATTTTGACATTTTTGGAGCCACTACAAAACGGATGAGCTCACAGTGTCTGCCCATCTCTAGTTTGATTAACTCTGTAATTTGGGTGGCGGGGACTCCTCCAATTAACATTCCATCTACTTGTTCAAATCTGATTGGGTGTTTCAGGGCTTTAGTCTTTATTCCTAATTGTTCAACAATGGGAAGCCCAATAAGGCATCTGGAACACCCAGTATCTATTACTGCTTCTACCTCCCCTGTCTCCCCCATCTCAGGCACCACCAATTTCACCTTAACTGTAAAAGGGGGAATGGCAGCACTCACCATGGGGTCCTCTTCTTCATCTGCCTCTGGGGGGAAGATTTCTTGGGCCGGAAATTCCTTGCTCCCTTCTGTGTGGAGGGGACCCTCTACAGCATGTCTAGCAATCCGGCTAGTGTCTGGAGGCTTCCGTGGAATCCTTTGACCCCTGGCAGCTGTACTAGGCCTCAGTTGTGGAACAGGTGCAGGAGCCAGACAGTCGGCTGCCCTATGACCAGCCTGACCACATCGATAGCACTTTAGAATCCTTGTGGGTTGGGTAGGAGCATCTTCAGCAGGTCTGGTCAGTGGCAATCTGGACAATCTGGGCAATCTGGTTCTCTTAGGAGGGCCCTCAAAGGTTTTTTTTCCACGTGGGGTTGATTTCTCTGTCCAGCCTAAGGGACATGGCATTCCAATCCTGTAAAGTCTCTGGTATTCCTCTGATGCTGCATGCTTTTTTAACTTCTGGGTCAATAGCATTCTTAAAATAGTGCGGAAGTATTCTGTCAGGCCAGTTCATGAGGTTGCTTGTGACCCTTCTAAAGTCCCATACAAAGTATTTTAAGGGTCGCTTGCCTTGTTTCTTTTCTATTATTTTGTCTTCACTTTCCCCAATTCTATCAGGATTCTCAAATCTAGCCCTAAAAATAAAGGCATCGACATCCTGTAGCTCCAGTGCTTCGTCATAGTGCAATTGAGCTACCCAATTTGAAGCATCCCCTTCATTCATCCCATCTCTGATTGCGGAAACCAGGTCACAATCTGTTGCATATTGGTTTCCAAACTGACCTATGTGGGACCACATCTGAGTACTGAAGTAAGCAAAGTGTTCATGCCATCCATCAAACGTTGCTTGAAAAGCCAATTGATCTGGTCGGAAGGGGGGGGTGAGGGGATCGGCATAGAACTGCGGGGGCTGAACTGGAATGTGTTGAGCCAGCTGTGGCATGTAGGGGCTCTGTAGGGGTACTCCAAGGGGAGGCTGAATTGGCACCTGCTGAGCAGAGGCCATCTGTTGAATTCTTCTCCGCAATGGGAAGGGGGGTGCAGTCTGCTGCCTGCGCAGATCCCTTTGCTGAGAAGGGATCGCTGCTTCTCTTTGGGCTCAGGGTGCTCCCAAACCAGGTGGTGCAACAGGTGCTAGCATCCACTGGTGTTGGACCCACCCTGACCAGGATAAAATCCCCACCCTGGAGGAATACTCTCTGCAGGGGGTAATCTCCTTGCTGATTGTGGAGGGGGAGAAACATAATCAATGTCAGCTGTATCTGCTGTCTCTCCCTTTCTGCTTGGGCCTGCTGGGCTGGGCCAATCCTTTGACTACCTCCAACCGACGCCACGCTAGTTCCACTGTCAATTCTTGGACTAGGGAAAGTAAAGGTGGGCTGTGTTAGGACCCAGCTTGTTTGGAGAGGTTGTCGCTGTGAGACATAACTTTCCACTTTAAGTTGCTGAAATTGGTCTGGGATCCCTGCCAACAACTGGCTTCGGGATGGAGGCAACAGGTTCCAGTCTTGGGAGTTGTCTGATTCCAATGTCCCCCAACTTCTCCACTCTGTCTCGTGGGACATCCTCAGAAGGCTGGAGAAGGAAAGATGTTCAGACAGCTTCTCCTCCAGTCTCATCTCTGGATTCAGCTCCGTCTGGCAGTTTCTCCATGAATCTGTCTCCTGAGGCTGGTTGCCTGAATCCATCTCCTTGGGTCGGGCGCCTAGTCTCCATCTCTTCTCTGCAGCTTCCAACACTTGCAAAAATTATTCAGAAGGGGGACAGGGGGCCTCAATTAGTTCTCTGGTGTCAAGCCCCATAGCCCCTTCTGTAGATCCTTCCCTTTTTTTCATCTTCACTGAGTCTTCGCACTGCTCTATTTTTGGAGTCAGTCATTTTTGGAGTCAGTGTGATCTTAGCGGAGTTTTATGAAATGGTACTAATACTTTACATGATCTTAATTCTATGCCTTTGTTTATACAGTCCAGGCTTGTATTAGCTTTTTTGGTGGTGGCTGCTGCACATTGCTGGCTCATATTCAAATGATCATCCATTAGGACTCATGATTCACTTAACTGCAATTATTTCCTTAACAGTGGCAAAAAAGATTGTAAAATGAAGTGCAACTCATTTTGCCAACTCACTTAGGAATGTACATTTTGGACTCGATTATAGTTTTAAGTTAATTACTTGTAGTTACCTTTGAGACTATTAACTTACAAGGTGTGATCCCGCAAAGCAAAACTTACATACCACCTCTTTCTATCCCTTGGTTAATAATACCCAATTTCTAGGGCATATTCAAAAGCACACAACCAAGTACAAAGCAGGGAGTCATTCTCAAGTTTAGCATATATCCTCAACCCCTACAGATCTATTCTTCGTAACAAATTAAGATGCTTGTTTTGTTTGAGACATAAATTTGCAGGGTGGCTGAATCCCATAACTTTTCATTCAGGCTCTGAAAGGATACAGTAAAGGTTGCTATGCTTTATCCAAAGGAAGTGAACTTTTCCATGGGAGAGGACTGGGGTCAGGTCGCATTCCTCCTCCTTTTGCATGAAGAGTGGCATGAAGTAATCAATCTCTGACATGCTGACATCTCCCTTATAGTTGCGGCTGATTAGTGGCTACAGTAGAGAAAAGTGGTTAAACAATGTAGAATTCAAAAGCATTGAATATGTATGTTTAGAATAAGCACTGGAAGAGGAGTCTCTCCTTTTACTACAGTGCAAAGCATATATTTTTCTCCAGCTGCTTCCCAAAGAGATTTAAACACCAGTTTCTGCAATTAAATTCTAACACTATATTCTCCAGGCTATGTTGGATTGCAATGTATCTTGTATATACAAGACACATTGCAGGTCTAGGCCAAATAAAAAAGAGCTACTCTACAGTAGAACACTGACGGATGAGCAGATGTCTTTCCATGTATCTGTGGTGAAAAAAATCATTGCTTAGGTATCCTGAGGGAAAACTCCAATAGTAGGAGCCCCATATTTCAACATGCCCCATCTGTCAAGAGCCAGAGTATTACTTATAAAAACTATAAAATCTGCACTATGAACTTGTAAGAACAAAAAAGATAAGTAGAATGCAGTGCTTCAGATTTAATTTGGAGGGTACTGGCGGCAGCAGGATATTGGTCCAACTACTTTGCTTAAAAAAATCAACATTAGATTAGATTAGATTAGATTAGATAGATAGATAGATACCCTGTTTCTCCAACAATACGGCCTCCCCCAATAGGAAGTCCCAGCATGTTTTATAGGCATGAAATGAAATTAAGCCACTCCCCCCAAATTAAGGCCTATATTAAAACATGCGAAATGGTGGGGGATGGTGGGGGGCTTGCCGTTAGGAAGTACTTTTGTTGCACACCTGGATATGGTGCTGCCTGCGTTGACCCCGATACGAAGTGCCCCACTAACGCCGAGGTCAACATCCAAGCCGTCGCTGCCCGCCCGAAGATGCAGGGGGGGAATTAAGTCACCCCCGAAAAGGCGGCCTAGCCATTTTTTCGGGGCTCAAAAAAAAAAAAAGACCCGGCCTTATTATATGAGAAACACGGTAGATAGATAGATAGATAGATAGATAGATAGATAGATAGATAGATAGATAGATAGATAGATAGATAGGTAGATTTGTTTTAGGTCCACTATCTGAGTAATAAAACAATACAGGGAGACAGTTTGTTACCTAGATACTGTAGAAAGTAAGCACCCACCCCTCTCTTAGAAGAATGAAATATTTTGAGAAATATTAAAAAGGAAGAATATTATATTTCTCAGGATGAGAAATGGAGAAACAGGTTTTTTAGAGGGAGAAAGCAGCCCTTACCTTTTCTTAATAGCCCACAGCAGATGTCAGCACTTAAGAAATAAAAAATAGAGAGGGCGGGGCTGACGTTGCGATAAGACGATGGGAGATTCATGACCTCCTGGAGAGCCATCGAAATCATCGCAGCTGGACAGTCTGTTTGGACCCAAATCGTCCCAAAGAGATGGTGGGAGAGGAGAGTGCATCCTGCTGATCCCAGGGACACTGCAAAGTCCCTGGTTGATCCAGGAAAAGCTCTCTAATCTGGCTGCAGAGGAAAGTGGCCATTGAAAAGCTGCTGAAAGGTTGGGACAGCTCCAGAACGGAAGAGGATACAGAAACAAAGTGTGTCGGCTTTGGGTGAGGTTTTTTAAAAACATTCTGACTAAGAATGAAAGAGCACCTTAAGGGGGAAAAGATTTTAAGAAGATAGAAGACAGAAGAGAAAATAAATGATGAAATTGAGCTTATTTTAAACTGTCAAAACTAATTATTTTACTGTACTTTAACAAGAAATTAATTTTTCAAACTGGACTGGACTTTACAACAATAATTAAAGGAAGAAAATTTTTAACTTTTACCTTAAATATAGATCTTGGACTATTTTTTTCCCTTTTTGTTTTCTCTCTTAAAAGTGAATTTTGTTAGAAACTTTTAGTTACAATATAACAAGGTACTGGAAACAAAGCAAAGCAACACTGCCACTTAGAGGCTTTAAAAAAATTTTTTGGAAGGGACTAAAAGAATAAGCTTGTGAGAAAATTTTCTTGGTCACAGGCTGTTTACATTTAGAGAAGATAGAGAGCTGAGCACTGAACAATAATTGTTTATACAGGTGTTGCTCTTGCAAAACAATCTAAACGGACTGAAGTGGAAAGAGAAAAGACTACTGTGACCTTGGACAATATCTTGTTGATACTACAACTGTGCACTTTGGACATTGCATGGTGGCTGGGGTTTGCTTTGTGACTAACATTTAAAATTACAATTGATTTTTGTTTTTGTTTTTCTGTGGTTGGTATTTCCTTTGGGCCTTTTTTGCTTTTCCTAAACCATTACTTTTTTGCTTCAGCCTTACTGTTGGAATATACTCCCCCCCCTCTGCTTCCCTTCAACACTACTTGTGGACTACTTTTTAAAATCATTATTATTGTTGTTTTTTTCTCCTTTTTCTTGCATCAGTTCTATGAGGATTCTATATTTTGAAACAACTGGCTCTTATATCTTAATTTTTTTTCCAATTTACTTTCACTTTTTCTTGCTCCTTGGAACAAAGAATTTGGTTCCCCCCCTTGTTTTTTACTTTTACTTGTCCTCCTCTTATAATAAGGTAGAGAAGAACCTGAAGAAAATTGGTCCTGGTGTTGTTGGCAGACACTTTTTGACTAGAATTATAACTAACCAGAGATGAGGAAGACAGCTGCTACAGTCTCATCGATCCCTACCTCCTCCTCTCTAAGCCCAACCAGTCAAACAATGTTACAGCAGGAGAAAGAGAGAAGGAGAAGGAAAAGGGTGTCTCAATGCAAGAATTAAAGCTGATAATGCAAGCAATAGAAGAACAAGGGAGGCGTATGGAAGGTAAAATGGGGAAAATGGAAGAGAGAATGGAAAAAAATGGATGAAAAAATGGAGAATATACAACAAATGATGATGAAGAATGAGGAAAGGTTCCAAAAAATAGAAGAGGAGATCAAACAGAGAAAAAAGCAAGAGAAATAGATAACAGGCTGATAGCAATTGAGCAAGATAAGGGAAAGGAAATGATTGCCTGGGAGATGGACAGAGCTGATTTCTACCAAAGATTTCAAAATATTGAAGAAGAAAAAAAGAGAAAACCTTGCAGAATTAATGATGAAGCGCTAGCAGGAGCTTTGGAGATATCAACAGAAAAAATGATGGATGGATTGATGAAGTATTCCGAGTATATACAAGATATGCTATGAGACATAAACTACCCAGAGAAATCTATGTGAGATTTACTAAGAAAGCAATTAAAACAGAAATTTTACAGAAAGCAAGAGATGACCCACTGAAATATAAAGGGAAGGAGATTATAGTCCTAAAACAAGTACTGAGGAAAGTGAGAGATTTGAGAAGAGAATATCAATTCTTGACAAAAATTCTAATTAAGAAAGCAGTGAATTATGGATGGATGATTCCAGAAGATTTGATGTTCACTTGGGAAGAACAAAGACATAGATTGGATTCAATAGAGAAAGCAGAACAATTTTATAATGAATATTTTAGAGGAAAAGAAGAAGAGAGAACAAGAGATGAGGAAATAAATTAAACTTTGCGGGGATATGGCTGAAGAAAAAGAAGAAGAAAGGAGAAGGGAAGAAGGAGCAGTAGGTGGAAGGATGGAACCAAAAGAAGAAAGAGAGCAAAGAACAACGAGAGCAATAAACCCTACATATAAAGTGTAAACAATGGAAGAAGAATTTTTTTTCAATAAATATAAGTGGATTGAATTTGGCCACCAAAAGGAAGAAAACGTTTCATAAGTTAGAAAAATTAAAGTTAGACATAATCCGCTTGCAAGAAGTTCATATTAAAAAACAACATTCTCAAGTATTGGACTGTCCCAGAATTGGGAATTTATACACCTCATTGGCACAATAAATAAAAGAGGAGTAGTCCTATATGTTAAGAATACAATAAAAGCCAAACTAATTTTTTCGGATGAAGAAGGAAGAATACTAATGGTGGAAATAATAGACAATAATTCAAAGATGCTTTTAATTGCAATATATGTACCAAATGAAAAACAAGAAGAATTTTATAAAAAAACTGCACAAGAAAATAATAGAATTGGAATATGACAATATATGTATTCTTGGAGATTTCAACACTATAGTGGACATAGAATTGGACTACAGAACACAGAAAGCTAACCAAAAAAAATAGAAAGACACGGCCAAAATCCTTTTTTAAGATGGTAGAAGAATTAAGTATGCAGGACGTTTGGAGATAAATGAATCTTAAGAATAGACAATACACATTTTATTCTAATAGACATTTATCATGGTCAAGAATAGATATGATTTGGATGTCAACGGAACTAATCTCAAACATACAAGAAGCAAATATTGAAACAGGTACTTGTGCGGACCACAAACCAATATGGGTCAAATGGAAGGGACAAAAGAAAAGATCAAGATGGACTCTGAATAATTCAATTTTGAAGGAAAAAGAATGTATACAAAACATGGAAAAAGAACTGGCTTTTTTCTTTAAAGAAAATAATAAAAATGTCATACAAAATGTATGAGACACTATGAAGGCCTATATTAGAGGTCTGATTATAACTTATACGAGAAGAAGGAATATTAAAAAAAGACAAGCACAACAAATCTTAGAAGAGGATTACAAAAAACTGGAGAAAGAACTACAAAGATATCCACAAAAAAAGAACCTCAAAAGCCAAATGAAAATAGTTAAGCACAAAATGGGGCTGATGGAAAAAGAAGAGTTGGCACAAAAAATTAGGAGAGCTAAACAGAACTTTTTCAAAAATGCAAACAAACCAGGCAGATGGTTAGCATATAAATTGAAAAAGGAGTGAGAAACAAAAAGGATAATACAATTAATAGATGAACATGGAACAGTTTGCTATGGAAATGAGGAAAAAAAGAAATAGTTCAGAAGTATTATGAAAAATTATATGAGCAAGAGAATATTGAAGAAATAAAAGTTAATTCTGCAAAAAGCAGAATTGCCCCAAATACCCGAGGAAACTAAGATAATGTTCAAAGGGAAAATAACAATGATGGAACTGGACTTCCGGTGGTGAGGTCACAGTGGAGCGGAACAGGAGAGCGATCTCTGCAATCCTGTATCCGAATTTTCGTGCTTGGAAGAGGCATCATGAAGGTTGGAGAGACACACGAATTAGAAGGGGAAACCTAGGAGCAGAGTGGAGGAAAGCAACCTCCTGGTGTGACGAGGGAAAGCCCTTTGAATCCGGCATGAAAGAAATCTGGCATCTACAGCGGGTCTGAAGCTGTGACAGCCAGCTGTGATTGGGAAGCAGGAAAGTGGATCAACACAAGACATCAGAAGAAGAACGGCAGACTGGGACAGTTTTTGAGAGGTGAGAGAAGAGAGCCCTGTAAAAGATTCTTGACAGAGGGAGTCTCTGGAGAGAGTGAATAAAGCAACTAATTGGTGGGGGATAGTGGAGCGAAAGGGAGAGGAGGAAACAGAACAGTTTGACAGCTGAGAGAGAGTGCTGCAGAAGAAAAGATTGAGACTCTGTGAATAAAAACTTAAAATTTCTACGATTTGGATTGATTACTAGCAGAGCCGAAAAGAGACATTAGAGAGAACAATTGGAACTTTAATGGAGAACTGTAGTGGAACCATTTTGATAGAAAGCTGTGACTGTGCAATTTGAGAGTGAAAGTGACTAAGTAGTTAAAGACAGCTGATGAAACAGGAAATCAGGAAAGTAATTTGACGGTGTGCAGAAGAAAGGGAAAGAAGAAGGAAGAAAGAAGAAGAAAGCTGAATAATTTCTAAGTATTAAATTTAAATTTGTATACTGGGGAAAAATAATATCTATATCTTTATCTATATCTATCTATCTATCTCTATCTATCTATCTATAGGAATGTTTGTAAGAAGAATTAATTTATGTATCCTAATTTATAGATTGCTACATTCTTTATAACTGCTATACCCTATATATCCTTTATATTCTTTCCACAATTTGATACTTTGGACAACAACTAATTAATCAATTGATGTATAGCTAATTAATGGTTATATATTGATTCATAGACTTAATTGAGCTATAAGAAAGTTATAAGACATAGTATATAAGGAAAGAAAATAATCTAACACATATTTATCTATACTTATTGAATTATATATGTTTACTATATAATCTATTATATTTTATTTAGGATTATACTCAATTTATTAAAAGGACTAAATAAGATTAGAAAAGAGGGTTATAGACTATCATAGATTATAAACAATAACGATATTTATCTTAACATTGTTGTTTAAATACATATATATATATAAAAGGTGTACATAAAATTAAGGAGAGACATTACTAAGCATATTAGACCTTGTAGTGATAAACTGAAGGGATTAGAATAAGATAAAAGGGAAGAGATATAAACACAGACAACACAGAAGGGAGTTGATACAACGGATGATAATATTGAAAGACTTTCTCAAGAAAATAGGTAGATTTGGGAAGCCTAAGATGTCCACCATGACAACCACTGCTAAGATTGGGAAGAAAACAACATCCAACCCAACATCAATGATAGCATCACCAGCAGGACAACGTTCAATAGAGGCTGAATCCTGAGAAGACAAGTCAGGTATCAAATATGCAAACAATTCAAATGGCATTAACAACAATACAAGAAACGATGGTGAGAAACCACGCAGACTTTAAAACTGAAATGGGGGAAATGAAAGATAAAATATGGAAACTAGACGAGAAGATAAGTACAATCCAACAAACAGTAGTAAAGATGGAACATAAGATGAAAGCAGTGGAGGCAAAGGTCGAACAAACAGACAAGAAAGTAGAATCAATAGAACAGAAATTAATGGGAGAGAACAGGAAATTAGAAGAGGCAATTGCATATTTGGAGATGGAAAAGGCTGATTTCTTCCTCAGATTTCAGAATGTAACAGAAGAAAGAGGGGAGGACTTGCCCAAATTAATGGCAGATCTCATAGCAGAAGTGTTACAAAAAGAGGGCCAAGAGGTTTGAAGGGAAATGGACGAGGTATATAGAATATATACCAACTATACAGATGTTTTAAACTTCCAAGAGAGGTTCATATAAGATTCTCAAAGAAACAACTGAGAGATGAGATATACAAAGTGACTAGAGACAAACCGCTGATATTTAAGGGAACAGAAATTGTAACGTTGAAACAAATTCCAAGAAGAATAAGGGAATACAGAAAGAAATATAGATTCCTGACCGCCCAACTGAATAAGAATAACATCTTGTTCAAATGGCTCTTCCCAGAGGGAATGCTAATATCATGGCAGGATAAAAAATTTAAACTATATAGTATAGAAAAAGTGAGGGAATTTTTTGAACTGTATGTGGTATCAGGAGAAGACCAGAACAGCAATGAGGAAGTGGAAACCAGGAGCTAAGAAGATGGTCGGGTGGAGGAAAGAGAAATAGAACAAGAGGAAAGAGAACAGAAGAAGTGGAAAGAGAAGGCGTAAGAATGAGACACCAAACAAGAGCAAACAAGCTTCAACAAGTAACAACTACAGAGTAAGATGGTGGAAGAAATCAAATTGATTTCCATTAACATCAACGGTTTAAATTCACAAATTAAAAGGAAAAAAACGATAACTAAACTACAGAAATTGAACTTAGATATTATATGCCTTCAAGAAACACATCCAGAAACATCAAAGTAAACTGTTAGAAGCAACAGTTTTATAGGAGATTTATATGTATCTCTAGCCCAACAAAAAAGGGGGATAGCAATATATATTAAGAAACATTTACAAGCAAAGCAGGTATATGCAGACAAGGAGGGTAGGATCCTGATGTTAGAAGTTTATATAAACTATAAGAAAATGTTATTGACAGTGATATATACACCAAACGAGAAACAAGAAATTTTTTATACTAAATTATACAGAAAATTATTAGAACAGGAATATGAGAACATATGCCTGCTAGGTGATTTCAATGCAATAGCAAGTTGAGGAAAAGATTATAATAATGAAAATCCAGGGGAAAAAAGGAAAAGGAAAACATTACCAAAAGTATTTTATCAAATGGCAGAAGAATTAGGATTAAAAGACATATGGAGAGAAAGAAATCCAGACAAAAAACAATATACCTATTATTCAGCACCACACACATCATGGTCAAGATTGGATGTGTTATGGACAAATGCGGAAATTGAGCATAATATAAAAGAAATAGAAATTGAAACTAACACATGGGCCGACCATAATTCTATTAAAATAACTTGGAAAGGATTGAAAAAGAACAGAAGATGGATGCTAAATAAGGAGATCCTAAAAGAAAAAGAATGTGTCAAGTTGATGGAAAAAGAATTGGAGTTCTTTCTGAAAGAAAATAAAAAACAACAAACATCAATTCCAAACCTATGTGACACGACCAAAGCATACATCAGGGGGTATGCAATTTCATATAATACACATAGACACAAAGAAATAAAAGGAGAACAATCTAAACTACTAGATACTCTTAATGAGTTAGAAAAAAACACTAGAAAAAACACCACATAATAACACAGCAAATATGGAGAGGATAATGATTAGACATAAATTGAATATGTTAGCACAAGATGAATGGTTAGAGGACATGAAAAAGATAAAACAGAATTATTTTGAACACGCAAATAAGCCAGGAAGGTGGCTAGCCTACAGACTTAAGAAAAGGAAAAAGGATCAATCCAACAATTGAAGGATGCTGATGGTATGTTACAACATCAAATTGAAAAGAAAAAAACATATTGTTAAGTTTTTTTGAGGAACTATATAGTAGGGAAGACGTACCAGAGGAAAATATCCAACATTATTTAGAAGGGAAAGGGCTACCCGCGATCCTGGAAGAGAATAAAGAAGAGATAAACAGGGAAATAACACTAAAAGAACTCCAAGAAGCAATCCTGAAACAGAAAAACAATAAGACACCGGGACCGGATGGTTTCCCAGGGGAACTGTATAAAACGCTCCAAGAAAAATTAGAAATGCAATTGTTAGAATTTTACAATGAGGTACTGACAACAGCGAACTTACCCAAGTCATGCGGGGAGACATACATAACATTGATCCCAAAAAAAGATTCGGACCACCAATTAATTCAAAATTATAGGCCCATATCCCTTTTAAATGTTGACTATAAAATATTTATGTCCATAATGGCAGAAAGATTGAAAAAAACCCTGAACCAGATCATTCATAGTGACCAAAATGGATTCTTACCGAACAAACAAATAAAAAATAATACCAGAATGGTAATGAATATAATAGAATACTATGAAGCAAACCCAAGAAAACAATTGGCAATGGTCTTCCTCGATGCACAAAAGGCATTCGACAATGTTAGTTGGCAGTTTATAATACAACAATTAAAAAGCATGCAATTTGGCAATAAATTTATCAAACTGATTTTGACAATTTATACGACACAGATGGCCAGTGTAATACTGAATGGTGATAGAACTGAAACTTTTAAGATCAACAAGGGAGTAAGACAGGGATGCCCACTGTCAACCTTCTTCTTCATCCTTACCTTAGAAAACTTATTGGAAAACATTAAGAAAAATGAAGAAATTAAAGGGGCCTTAATCAAAAAGGAGCATTATAAGGTACAGGCATTTGCCGATGATATAGTATTTTTTCTGGAAGATCCAGAAGATACGGGAGTAAAATTAATAAAGGAAATAGAGGAATTTGGCAAGGTTGCAGGCCTTAAGATAAATGAAAACAAAACAAAATTATTGACTAAAAATGTAAAAGATAAGCAAAAAAAAAAAAAGAATTGGAAGGAAAATTGGGAATGCAAAGTGTGAAAAAAGTAAAATATTTAGGCATTTGGTTAACAGCAAGATGCTCTTCAATCAAAAAAGATAATTATGACAAATTAATAAAACAAATTTAAAAAGAATTAGAAATGTGGGGGGAATTACAGCTATTATTACTGGGGAAAATCATGGCAATTAAAATGTCTACTTTACTAAAAATACTATAACTTTTTCAAACTGTACCAATAAGATTGGATAAAACCTTTTTTAAAGAATTAGATCGAATAATAAGTAAATTTGTTTGGGATGGGGAAAAAAGCCAGGATAAAAATGAAACTATTACAGGACAAAAGAGAAAGGGGTGGCTTTGGACTCCCTGACTGGAAAATGTATTACCAGGCTGCAGCTATGGTATGGATTAAAGATTGGATCAACCTGGAAAATAGAAGAGCATTGTTGATAGAGGGTCATGACTTGCAGAGAGGGTGGCATAGTTTTCTGTGGGATGGGAAATGTAAACAGCATGCATATTTTCAGAGACATATGATTAGAGATTCATTAATTCGGACATGGAACAAGATTAAAAAGAACCATTATACTAAAATACCGAACTGGTTGTCAACTATGGAAGCACAAATCTACCCAAACACAATGGATCTGGGAAAAAAGAGGATTTATAAAGATTAGAAACACAAGGAAGATTAAAAATGAGACAAGTTATCAACAACAGAGGCATTTACGTATCCAAATGTATTTAAAATGGAATATACTGTTAGATATAATGAAATCTTAAATAAAAAGGGTGAACTCAAAACAAAGCAAGAACTAGAGGAACAAGGGATAAATATGAGTTGGTATTCATATTTGCAAATACATTCTAGATATGAAAAAGATAATTAGATAGGTTTTACAAAGAATTTACTGAATTAGATAAAATTCTAACAGATACTGAAGAGAATACGATTTTAAAATGTTATGGTTATTTATTAGAGGTGAAAGTAGAGGAAAAAGAAATTAAAAGAATTACAGCAACAAAATATAAAGATAGATTGGTGGCCATAAATGCAAATTCAGGCGAGATAACAAAAAGGACAAAGAACAATTTGGTTTCTGCATGGAAAAGCATCAATTAGATAAAATTCTACAAGAAATGGAAAAGAAAATGATCTCAAGAATATATAATTTTCTACTAAATTTTAAAATGGAAGAAGAGGTGGTCAAAGAGACGATGGTGGTATGAGTGAAAAACGTTGGCCATAATATAAACTTGAAAAATTGAGAATGTGGGGATTAAATTACAAATTAATTACATTTACAGCATACAGGGAACATCAATATAAAATGTTCTACAAATTGCACCTTCCTCCCGCTAGACTGGCAAAAATGTTTAACTCAGACCCAAACTGTTGGAAATGTGGAAACGAAAAAGGCACTTATTTTCATACCTGGTGAACATGCCAGGAGGTGAAAAAATATTGGAATACAATTAGACAATGGATAGAAGAAATCACAAATCAGAAAATTGATTTTAAACCGGAAACTTTTTTATTAGGTCTAATAACACAAAAATGCAATAAAACAGATAGATATATCATGTTAATATAATCATATTAACAGCTGCAAGGATTTCGTACGCACCACTCTGGAAGGAAAAAGGGGTTCCACCAGAAGGCATGGTTATAAAAAAAATAATAGATTGTATAGAGATGGACAGGCTCACGATGAAAATAAAAGACAGAGAAGATTCAATTTACTATAGGGCCTGGGAAGCCTGGTATGAGTGGTTCAGAAATAAAAAGAAAATAAAATGGCAATTAGGAAAAGAATGAGGGAATATGTAAATATGTAAATATACCATAGAGAAGATTGATGTGTAAGGATAAAAGATATTGATTTTTAGCAAGAGTAAGATGTAATGGTAAAGGAATAAGTAAATACATATACTGAAAATTGTAAGGAGATACAAAAGTTGTCTTGATGTTGATAACAAAGTATAAAGTTTTATTTTATGTTTTTTTAAATTTGAAAACTTAATAAAATTTATTTAAAAAATGATGGAACTGACAGAGGCGATAAACAGACAAAACACTGGAGAAGCACTGGGCCCAGATGGGCTACCAGTGGAATTTTATAAGACTTTTCAGGAATCTTTAAGCACTACAATGCGTGAAGTAATGAGTGAGGTTTTGACAAAAACTAAAGTACCTAATTCATGGACAGAGGCTTATACCAAAAGAAGACATGGATTCACAACAGATAAAAAAACTATAGACCTATATCCCTGCTGAATGCAGATTATAAAATATTTGCCTCAATAATGGCAGAAAGACTTAAAAGATATCTAAATCACTTTATATATACTGATCAAAATGGATTTTTGTCTAAGAGGTAAATAAAAGACAATATGAGAATAATACTGAATACATTGGAATACTGTGAAGCACATCCAGAGAAGCAAATGGCCTTTAGACGTGCAAAAAGCTTTTGATAATGTAAATTGGCGATTTATGTTATTGCAAATGGAAAAGATGGGTTTTGGAGAAAGATTTATTAAAACAATTGAGGCAATATATTACAATCAGCAAAAGTAATGATAAATGGAGATTTGACAGATAATATTAATATCAAAAAAGGAAATAGACAAGGATGTCCTTTGTCGCCATTGCTATTTGTATTGACTTTGGAAGGATTTATAAATATTTATTAGACACACAAGGAAGATTAAAAACGAGACAAGTTAAAAACGAGACAACAGAGGCATTTACGTATCCAAATGTATTTAAAATGGAACACACTGTTAGATATAGTGAAATCTTAAATAAAAAGGGTGAACTCAAAACAAAGCAAGAACTAGAGGAACAAGGGATAAATATGAGTTGGTATTCATATTTGCAAATACATTCTAGATATGAAAAAGATAATTAGATAGGTTTTACAAAGAATTTACTGAACTAGATAAAATTCTTACAGATACTGAAGAGAATATGATTTAAAAATGTTATAGTTATTTATTAGGGGTGAAATTAGAGGAAAAAGAAATTAAAGAGATAATGATTGCATGGGGGAAAATTTTGGATATGCGATAGATCTGGAAAAATGGCAGAAATTATGGACTAGAAACTATAAATTAACAATGTCAACAGCTTACAAAGAGAATTTGTATAAGATGTTTTACAGGTGGCATTTACCCCACAAGACTAGCAAAGATGTTGAAGGATAAATCGCCAAAGTGTTGGAAATGTCATCAGATACCTGACTCATGTGGTGGATATGTGCAGAAGTTAAAAGGTGTTGGACTAAAATGGCTGGAAAAAATGACAAAACAGCACATAGATTTAAAACCAGTGGGGATTTTACCTGAAGGTTACAACAGAGAAATAACATATCTGATTATTAATGTTTTAATTGCAGCCAGAGTTGTATTTGCTCAAAATTGGAAAAATGAGAAAATTCCGATGGAGGAAGAAATGATTAATAATGGAATGTGCAGAAATGAAACATTAGCAATTAGACAGCAAGAAGAAAAGGAGTACTATAAGATTTGGGATTTATTCTATCAATAGATAGAAGAGTAAGAAATTGAAGTACAATGTAACAGTAATGATATATTATAATTGATTATTTGTGAATAAGTTATATTATGAATATAATTCACTAAGAATTGATATTTGCTCTTAAAGATAACTTGGAAATGAAATTAAAATTTTAATGATAGTATAATAAAGATATAATTGCTTTCAAAAGTTGATTAATATATGAATTAAGAGGAAAAAATATAGATATTGTGCACGATATATACCAAACTGACATGCTGTACAATTGTAAAGGTTTTATTTGTATGTTTATTATAAAAATAAAAAAACTTCTTATAAAAATAGATAGCTCTATTCATAAGCAAAGCAAAAACTGCAAGCAGAAATCCATTTAAGACAGGATATTTTGAAATTCCCTGCAGCAAGGTTTGAAAAAAGGTAGGATTAGGCCTCAGCCACAATAGGAATTGTCCAATGCCCCTTCATTGCATGATCCTCACAAACTCCAACCAAACTTAGCTCAGACAAACACCTAGGATTTGCATTTGCTCTTTTGCCTAGAGCCAGCTATGACCCCTACATAACCTCTACATGGCCCCATGGGAATCTGACAACAGCCAATGGAATACATGTTCTTGCACAGGAATAGGAAGTTCAAGTGCAAAGCCCAAGAGAAGGTATAAAAACTCCCCATTCTCAACTCCATGTAGTCAGCTGCACCAGAACCAGAGGTGGTATTCAGCAGGTTCTGACCAGTTCTGGAGAACTGGTAGTGGAAATTTTGAGCAGTTCAGAGAACTGGCAAATACCACCTCTGACTGGAGATTTTACAGTATCCTTCCCCTGCCAAACCCACAGAACTGGTAGTAAAAAAAATTGAATCCCACCACTGACCAGAACCTCAAATATGTGGTCCTGTTCATCAATAAATTGACCCTTTTTCCAATCAGCCTCCATTTTGTCTCCAGTGCCTTTCTCCCAGCTTGGAACTGAAGCAGATGGATGTTTCTTCCCGCAATACTAAGGATAGTAGGTGCATGTATGTGAAACAGAATATGGGGCTTGTTTAACATAGAGAAAATCATAGTAATGATAGTAAAGAGTGAGCAATTCTCAGCTTACATATTACTTTAATAAGGTTGTTGAAATGAAGCCACAATGTAGAACTTGGAAAAGGAAGGAAATAAATGAATATTGTTAATGTGTTGTCTTTACCAGCTTTAAATGGTAACTTTTCATACAAACTTACTCTTAAGATTAGACTTCTCTCTCAAAAATTACCACATACTGTAATGTTTATGCCAGGGATTATAAAGGCTTCTGTGCTCTTGTTTTCAGCCATTCTGTTAAAGAAAGTCTCACACCATTGGTATAATTCTTTATTGACAGTATTACTTCAAACTCTACTTCAGACCAGTCATGCAAGCTTTTTAGCCAAGTATGCTGTTACTATACTGAAATCTTCCATTTTGTCTCCTTGCATGATGGACAATCCAGCTTTCCTGCTACAAACCTGACCCTCCATGCAATTTTAAAGTAACCCAATTTATTTAACAAACTTTCAAGAAAATCCTTAGCAGGATAGAAACAATTGTGCCCACATATTACTTTCCTAGCTAAATTTTTCAGCCTTTGGAGGATAACTCCAGAGTGCACCACTCTCCCAGGTCTCAGCTCTACAATAGAAGCAGAAAACATAATTACAGAACTCCTTATCTTTCTTCAATCTCCTAATCCAAAGAAAAATGCAGGGAAAAGACAATGGGTGGAAAAGGAGACAGACTTGACAGGCAGTGCTGGTGAAAAAGAATGATCAAGTCAGGAGCTACAATCAAGACAGAGGTGCTAAATACGGACTTTTATCTCCCTTTGTTCAATTTGCATTCCCCCCACCCCCACCCCGTTGAAAAGGAAGTAAGGCCATACGACCCTCCACAAAAGAAAGCCTTATCTGCAAACAAGCAGGGAGGCCAATATTCGTAGACCTTCATTACTACTATACCAAGGGGATTATTATTCTCCCTCACACAAACATCTGAAAGCGACAAAGAGGAAGAAGCAAACGGCGGTGAGACTTACCTTGCCTTTCAAGTCAAGGATGAAAATTGCTGAGGCCGACATACTGTCGCGCCGATCTACTTCCTCCTCTTCGACTGAGCTTTGCAACCACCTGAGCCAGGTGAGCGAGCTACACCTTCAGGTGAGCTAGGCTGTCTTAAAGGGAAAGACATTGTCAGGGGAGTGATGGAAAACTTTCAACAGAAAGGAAACGAGCAGTAGCGTTTGGACTGGTGGCTTGGACAGGCAATTGTTCAAGCACACTGCTGTTAATTTCTCAAAGGAGAAGCCAAATTCAAAGGCTATGTGTCGGATAAGGGGGGGGGGCACAGCCCTGTTTTATTTATGAACTCAAGTGAAAGCCTCGAATTATTCATTCTTTTATTTTATTTATTTTTATTTGTCAATTGCTTACAAGATAATAGATATAAGTAAAAACATAGTTATGAATACATGGATACATATAAGAAAAATAAGAAAAAATATATAAAAGAAACAATAGGACAGGGACGGTAGGCAAGTTGGCACGCCCCCCACAGACCTCTTAGGAAAGGGGTGAGGTCAATAGTAGTAGGTTAAAGTTTTTGGGGTTTGGGGAAAAAACCACAGTCACGTAGAGTATTCCAGACATTGACCACTCTGTTGCTGAAGTCGTATTTCCTGCAATCAAGTTTGGTGCGATTAACCTTGAGTTTGTATCTATTGTTAGCTCTAGTGTTGTTATGATTGAAGCTGAAGTATTCATTGACAGGTAGGACATTGCAATGTATGATTTTATATACTATACTTAGATTCTTTTTCGAATCCTCTGGTCAGTTCCATTCCCGAACCTCGGTGGACAGCAGACTGGGTTTACTCCAAAATAAGGAGCGTCTGATAGGCGCATGGTTAAAGTTAGAACATTTACTTTTGCGGAACCGGGCTGAATTTACACATTTATACTGTTGGGGGTGATTTAATCGGAGTGTTGCTCTGACTATTCTGCAATTGGCTGAGTTTACCCCTTATATTAAAATATGGTTTGCAAACTATTTGCAAATTTTATATGTAATAATAAATTATAAGTAAATCTGGCCTTCTTCAGTATTCATACAAATCTAAGCTGTTAGTTTTTGAATAAACTATTATTATTGGCTGGGTCCACACAACAAAAATCAAGTCTCATCAAATCACATGATGGAAAATGAACCCCATTTGCAAATGCTCAAACAAATTCTGAGCTTGTTCAAATGCTCAGAACAAATTCATCATATGGCTTGTTTAAAATGGCCTATTGTATTATCCGAACCTAACTGCTGTGTTTTATAAGCTATGATTTAATGTGCCATGTGAATCTAAAAATCATGGTTAATGGATGATTCTAGGATGAAACAGACCTAATTTTTCAACTCTCTTATGTTACAGGCTGAATTCAAGAGAATCAGTAATTTGGTATTGGCCCATTAAGAGGCTATAAAGTGAAGGTTGTGAAAGATCTCAGGATCTGTATTTATAAAACATGAGTCTTTGACCCAAGTATACTTTAAGGCAACAATCCTAATAAAAGTGTATGATTTGAAAAGGGTATATTACCCTTGTAAAATGTGACACTTTCATAACTACATTCACACCCTGAGGTTGATAATTGAGGGGTAAAAGCTATGGATGATGAGTTTAATTAGAATGTATGTTCTCGTATAAAGTGTTGGCTATTCCCCCCAGCTTGATGTTAACTGCAAATTTGATGAGTTTCCCTTGTATCCTCTCATCTACATCATTAATGAAAATGCTAAAGGAGGAGTGTGAAACTGTTGACCCGCAGGCCAGATGCATCACATGTAGGCCACATCCACCCTGGCTCCGCAAAGGCAAAAAAAAGTGATGTATCATGTGATGTCACATGATGCAATCGAATTTGATGCCCGTGTGCTAAAAGTACTCGGCCTAAGACAAAATCTTGGGCTGCATGCTTCACTCCATGTACTGTACAAGTAATTCCATTTGGGACCATACATTGAGTGCAGTTGGTTAGCTAAGTTATTGGTGGTGATGCTGTCTATTCCATATTTTTCTGTCTTTCAAAGAAGTAGTTGTAATTTACATCTATTTAGCTCATAGCTGAGGGAAAAGAAATTATACAATTTCCATTCTCAGTTCTGAGCTAAATTTCTGTACCAAGATACAAGTATAATGGTAAATCATAATATGATTTCTTTTGTTGAGTCTGTTCTGTGAATTTAGCAATTGTGATTCGTTCAGTAAACCACAATTAAACAATTTGCTACAATATGTGAATCCACTTGCTAGCTGTGTGCACATGATTTATTTAGCTAAACTTTAACTTTTGCTTAACTAGTATGAAGACACTGGTATTATTTCTTCTTGTACATAATTGTTTATTTGTGGCATGCCTTCATAGTCAGTTTGAAAACAGACAATATAGACACTATAAACAGACACATACATTCTAATGAGAGAGAGGATGGGCTCCAGCACGAGTCCAAAAATCCAGAAGACAAACCTCTGGTCCTGGTAACTGATCAAGACTTGATACTGCAACATTATCCCGGGATACTTACTACATTTGCCTTCATTTGTGATAGATACTATAGGCCAGGGGTGTCAAACCTATGGCCCGTGGGCTAGATGAGTCACGTGCTGGTCACGCCAACTCCCAGTTTAGCAAAGGGGGAAAAAGTTGATATATCACATGATGATGTGTCATCATGAGTTTGACACCCCTGCTATAGGCAAATTTAATCAATTTATTCCAATCAATTGATTATAATGTAATATACATTTAACAGAAGTACAATATAGGTAGTCTTATGAGTACAGTTGGGACTGGTATTTCTGTCAATGTGGGATGGTTGTTAAGTGAGTCACATCCAGTTTTACTTTTTTTTAACTCAGGTTAAGCAGAATTTCAACCAGAATAACAGAGTTCGAAGGGACCTTGGAGGTCTTCTAGTCCAACCCCCTGCTCAAGCAGGAAATTATACCATTTCAGGCTAATACCATGTTTCTCATATAATAAGGCTGGGTCTTAATTTTTTTTGAGCCCTGAAAAAATGGCTAGGCCGTCTTTTCGGGGGTGACTTAATTCCCCCCCCCCTTGCATCTTCGGGCGGGCAGGCAGCGACGGCTTGGATGTTGACCTCGGTGTTGGTGGGGCACTTCGTATCGGGGTCAACGCAGGCAGCACCATATCCGGGTGTGCAACAAAAGTACTTCCTAACGGCAAGCCCCCCCCCACCATTCCCCCCATTTCGCATGTTTTAATATAGGCCTTAATATGGGGGGAGGGGCTTAATTTCATTTCATGCCTATAAAACATGCTGGGACTTCCTATTGGGGGAGGCCGTATTGTTGGAGAAACAGGGTAGATGTCCATCCTCTTCTTAAAAGCCTCCAGTGTTGGAACACTCACAACTTATGGAGGCAAGTCATTCCACTGATGAACTGTTAGGAAATTTCTCCTTAGTTCTAGGTTGGTCTCTCCTTGATTAGTTTCCATCCGCTGCTTCTTGTCCTGCTTTGAAGAATAGCTTTTCTTTGTGGCAGCCCCTCAGATATTGGAAGGCTATCATGGCTAAAACATATGAAGAACAGTTGCAGAAAATGGGTATGTCTAGTTTAATGAAAAAAAGGAATAATAGCAGTGTTGCAATATTTAAGTGACTCCCACAAAGAAGAGTGATCAACCAATTCTCCAAAGGACCTGAACAAGAAGTAATGGATGGAAATTAATCGAGAACCAACCTAGAATTAAGGAGAAATTTCCTAACAGTAAAAACAATTAACCAGTGGAACAATTTGCCTCCAGAAGTTGTGTGTGCTCCAACACTGGATGTTTTTAAGAAGAGATTTGACAATCATTTGTCTGAAATGTTATAGGATTTTCTGCTTCAACAGTGGGTTGGACTAGTCACTAGACAAACGCCAAGATCCTTTCCAACTGTTATTCTATTAAGTGAATTATATGGTTAAACAAATCTGGCTTCCCCCATTAGTTTTGCTTGTCAGAAACGTTGGGAATGTCATCCATGATGATAGCATGAACCCAGGATACTACAACTGTTATTAATATCTGTCAGTTGGCAAGTACTTGAATTTTGATCATGATTGCGGGGATGCTTCTACAGTATATAGTATGAGGACTATTGAGGACCTTTTTGTGGACCATTGTAACTTTGAATGATTAGTAAAAAATGATTGTAAGTCAAGGACTACCTGTAAAAGAAAATAATTAATACATAAATTTTGATATTCTATGAAATCTAGCTATTATAAGATAAAATTATCTTCCTTTAATGACACTATGGAGGAAGTGTTGCTCATGTTTTCCAGTGTATTGAGCAAAACCAGCCAGTCTCCACAGGACAAATCTTGAATATAAAGACTGGGGTTCAAACCCCAAATTATTATTTCAGATTATATAATGAGTTATACAGCATGGAGCTTGGTTTTTAAAAATATTATTGGTTTAAAAAAATATTATTTTGTGCAAAAGATAAATATCTTGTGCAAAACATAAAATATACAGGAAAAAATGAAATAAAATGGAAAAAGAGGAAAGAGGAACGTGCAAAAAATAAGGGAAAAATAGAAAAATGGTAACTTCCAACTTTTTTCAAATAATTGCTCAAAAGCAATTATTCTTGTTGTGTACAAGAGCCAGCTTGTTATAAAACTTGGTCGAGGATTGTCGAAAGCACTGATTTCCAAGCTCAATATGGCTAGGACTGGCTGCTTACTTACACAGGCAGGGCAAGAATCATTTTGGAGAGCCATCTCGCGTTCCTCCCACCCCCTCTCAGGTCGCGACCTCTGGCTTGGCTTGCCTTGCCTGCATGCAACCGAAGTGGGGAAAGTCGGAGATAGCTTCTTCCCGCCCGAAATACTGTTTGAATCGAAGAGACCCGCCCAGCAGTCCGCCACTAGTGAACCAATCCAACGACGAGGCTCTCCGGCTCCTGCCCAGAGCTGGCTCATGATTGGTCGGATCAGACGAGGGCGGAGAAATGGAAAATCAGACAGGTTACAATGTATCCAAATTAATAGCGCGGAATGAAATGAAAAAAGCCACAGCGTCCGTCACGAGAGGGTGGGGTTGTTGTCCTGCCGAGGCTGCAGCTCAATAGTTGGGGTGGGTTTGGCACGATCTGTGCCGGCACCTCGTTTGGACGGGCAGGCGAAGGAACGGGCGGCGCTGCCTGCCACAGCAGTCCTCAGCGGCTTTCCTTCTCAGTACAACTCCGCCCCGAGGGAGCCGAGCCCCCAGAGACACCTCCCTGGGTCGGCATTCTAACAGCATCTGCAACGATCTGTCTTGTCACGACCCGACGGGTTCATTGAACCGGGCCAGCCCCTCCTTAGGGGCAGCAGCGAGGCCAGTCCTGTAACTGGTTAGGCAACACGGAGCAAAGCGCTGGCTTCTGCTCTGTTTTGACAAGTACTTGGAGAAGAGCCCACCTCCCGGGAGTGGAGGTAAGCGCCGAAGAGCGAGCAGGATTACTGCCCAAGGGAAGGCCGCCGCCGCCGCCGGAGAGGTGGGAAAAATGTAGCTAGCTCCTGCCGGCCTGTTGTCAAACGTCAAGGGTGAAATGCGATGCGGAGCATCTACGCCTGTACTTCCCGCATCCTGGAAATAGTGGGGAGTAGAACTTCTGCGGGAGCTTCGGTGCCAATACCTTCATTGCAAAAGAAAACTGCTTCTGGCAGCGCAAGAATCCTGTTCGGATGATTGTCAGTTCATTCATTTTCGCCTGTCCTTATTCCCTGCAGGTGCCTGTGCGGGCATGCAGCCGGGAAATGCCGAGATCCCGGCTGGAGACCGGCTAACCGGGGCTGCTGCCCGGGGAGATATAACTGAAGTCCGACACATTCTGCATCTGGAGCTGGTTCATCCCGACTCTCATAATCGCTTTGGCAAGACCGCGTTGCAGGTAAGTGAGGCATCACATGGTTCCTGTGTCTTAGCGAGAAAACAGTGTCACCTGGAGACACCGGTGGCCTGGGTGAAGGGGCTCTGATTCTGCAGTTTTCCCCAGTCTCAGTTCACTCCTATTAGTCTGGCACTTCTGGGAAAAGTGGCTGCTGCCCGTTTCAAGGACATCGCCCTCAACCAAAATTGATTTAGTTTGCAGCTCAAGTTAAGGCCACAGGATCCTCCCCACATTTTTATAGTTTTATAGTCAATTCCATCTTTTCTACCTTTGCATGAAAACTCACCCAGCATTTAAACATAATTGTTGTGTTTTAAATAAATAGTATACAGACACAGGCCAAAAAGCTAGTCCTATTTCCTGTTGGGTTCAAGCCAAATAGGGTCATTTAAAGGGCATGAGGTGGCTTGTTTACAACTAGTTTGGAGAAAAGATGTACACCCTATCTTGTATAATTACTGGTAGATCTGCCTAGGCTCTTCAACCAACTCCATTGTTCTGTTTTATCTTGCCTGCCTATTTCCTTTTACAACAGATAACAAGCAGAATTATGGGATTTGTGATTTTCTGTTTAGAGTCCATGAATATAATTATGGCTCTATTAGTACTGTGCAAGTTATGATTAATATAATAATTGCTTATTTAATTAATTCAGTTTTGCTGAAATCTTGCTCAAATAATTAAATCATGTATTAACTATGTATAAACTAAATTATAGTTATTTGTTTATGTCTCAGTATGTTGTTCAAACAGTCTTCAATAGAAGGTAGCCTTCCCCATTACTTCCCATAATCAGTAAATGGGGTTAAGGCTTGCCTGCTCACCTGAGAGGAGTTGAGGCTGTAAATATCCCCTGCTTCATCCTCTTTCATCTTCCCACAGGTAATGATGTTTGGCAATATCTTTGTGGCTGAAGAACTGCTAAAGCAAGGTGCCAATCCTAACATCCAAGATGGGTCTGGCACAACACCAGCCCATGATGCTGCCCGCACTGGCTTTCTTGACACCTTGAAAATCTTGGTGGAGCATGGTGCAGATGTCAATGTCCCAGATGCTTCTGGCTCACTGCCCATCCATGTTGCTATTCAAGAAGGTCACACAGATGTGGTTTGCTTCCTGGCACCTCAATCCCAACTGCAGCAGAAGGACTCCAAGGGGCAAACACCACTGGAGCTAGCAGAGCATCTCGGGCTTTCACACATCCAGTGCATTCTTGAGCAGCATCTCTCTGTCCCAGCTTAATTTCAGAAAGACCCCTCTGGTCTGGACCAAGCTAACTTTCTGCTGCCTGCTAGGCCTCTATTCCCCAAGATTGTCCTTTTTTCTCCAGAGCCCTGGAACAAAGATAGTTCCTTCTGCCCTACCTCAAAATATGTCTTTAAGTATTTGTTTCTATTTGTACATATTATATGAGTTCTCGGTACTTCTAATTTCCAGCTTTTTCCAAATGTGCCAATCCCTTGAGAATCACATTGCACTGCAGCATTTCTGCTTGACCTTCCCTAGTTACTATCCTCTTGCATTTCTTCCCTTGAAATGGTCCCCAAAATTAGAAGAAGCATTTTGGAAAACATTTAGGTTGAACAGATCTTTTTGAGAGAACAGATCTTTGTCTTTTTGAGACAAAGCCCACATTTTCTACTATACTGGGACCTCCTTCCATTACAACCTACCCCAGAATTTCAGCAGTCTGGTGATGCTTGGTGTTTTCCTTCCAGGGATATAATTCTGCCTCTCTCTTCTATTCAAAGGATATGTAAGGATCTAGCAATTCTTTGATGCATTGCACTAGATTCCTAACAAGAATTATTATATTGATTATAATAAAGCACCAACAGTAAATATATTAAGCGGTGGTTGGCAGAAAACTAGCCTTGAATGGAAAACATGATGAGGATTTTTTTTCTTTTTGGTGAGCAAGATATTCGTTCCCATTTCTCTGCCAAATATGGGGTCCAGAATTCCACAAGGTTTAATTGTATAGGAGTCTAACATTTTTTTTAAAGTTTTCACCTATTTTGTGATTTTTCTAGTTTCTATCTCAGGAGATCTTATGATTCCTGAGCCATTAGTAGCTGTTTCCCTCTTGACATTTTGGTGTTTGGCCCTGCCTTTTATGCACTTCTAAAGTGTGCTGAATCTTTTATCTTTGGCTAAAGTGTTTAAGGCTTGTTTTGAAGGCTTGTTCCCTGTGATGAATTTGTGGATTCAAGCAATGTATATAGTAGGTTTTAAAGGAGGCAAAATATATTCTATTTATTGTGATTTGCAAGGATAAGTTTTATGGAATGACTAATTTAATTATTAAAAACATTAAATCTATTTTTGATTTACTGACATTTGATTTTGGGAAACACTCTAAGGTGAAATCTTTTTGCTTTCAAGGGGCTCATTCTGGTGTCTTTATTAAGAGTACCCTGCTCTTGCCAACCCTCTGTACTAAATGGAAGAGGGCTGCTTCATATCACAGTCCTGAAAGCCTTACCAACTTTGAAGATTTGTATGCATTTGTATGCAGCACCATTAAGAATGCTATAGAATCAGAATCCTTTCTACATATGATTCTCAAGAACAGACATGTCAAATTCAAGGCCCACGGGCCAGATCCAGCCCGCAATGTGGTTAGATCTGGTCTGTGGAGACACTCTGGAGACCCTCCAGCCCAGCTGGAGCGCTCCCCCTGAGCGTGCGCACAGGAGATGGAGAAGGCATAGGGGCTGGTGTCCCCGATGAAAGGGAAGCGCTTGCAGGCTGTGGGACCAGCAGGCGAGGCTGGGCTGGCAAGCACGTGTGGGGACCGGTATCCTGGTGAAAGGAAAGTGCTCATGGGCTGCAGGGCCAGTGTCAAGGCCAGGCTGGCGAGTGGGCCGCAGAGATGCTGGTGGCAGGTGCAGCACTGCTGCTGGGAGTCTACACACTGATCTACAACACTTTCGTGGCAGCCACAGCCATCCAGCCATACCCACCTAGTCACAGCAACCCAGCCATGACTAACATGGTTGCTATGCGTTGTCATAGTTTTACATGCAACTGACCCTTTGAGGGCAACTATAATGCTGATGCAGCCCTCAATTAAATTGAGTTTTACACCCCTGCTCATGAACACACTTCTAAAGGTTGGAATCCTCTTCTATAATTAAGTTGCTTCTAATGATACTTCCTTTTGTGATATTAGAAACACTTATCCTATGGACAAAATTTAGTGACCGTGAGTTGTAGCAACAAGAACTTTGGGAACTTTAATAGATTTTTGAATTTACCCAGGATCCTGGGCTTACATTTATGGGATTTTTAAAACTTCTTAAAAGCTTTTTGAGGAAGAGGATTCCCAGACTCTGGTTAGTCGTCGCACATGTAACATGCTGGACTAACATATTTGGCTATCCAAGTCTGCCAGTTCCTGGGGCCTATTTGCGTCAGTACCTCTTTTGCTGACTGTACCATTCTCTCTGCCTACCCATTGCTAGCAGGATGAAATGATGCGACGCTATGACCTGCCAGGAATAGTTCAAATTGGTTAGACGTGAGCTGTGGCCCATTGTCTGACACCAGGACGTCTGGTAGTCTGGGTTGCAAACACTTTTTGTAGTGCTTTGATGACGGCATCTGAGGTGGTTGATGGCATTAGTACCACCTTCAGCCATTTGGAGTATGCATCGACAACCACCATGAATGTCTGACCCTGGAATGGCACTGCAAAATCAATATAGACCCTTGACCAGGTGTTTTGGGTACTTCCCACTTGCATGCAGGAGCGGACGGGGGTGCTGGTTTCGACTCTTGGCACGGTTGACAAAAGGCAACCCATTCAGCGATGGCTTTATCCATGTTGGGCCACCAAACATAACTGGGCAAGTGCCTTCATTCTTACAACGCCTGGATGGCCTGCATGCAAGGCTTCCAGGACTGGTCACCGCAGCTTCTGTGGGATTATGATTATTCCCCCAAAGTAAGCAACCCTGTTGAGCTGACTGTTCATGTTGCCAGGCGTGGAAAGGCAGGAACTTCATATTGACTGGCCCTTTGGTTCACCCCTTCCACACCCAGTTGAGAATTAGGCGATGACCTGGTCTTTGGCAGAATATTTGGTGATCTCTGCCACTGTAATGGGGCTGGAGGCAGTTCCTCAAGTAGGAGAATGCGGGTGATCAGTGCTGGTCCTCTACAATGGTCAGGAATGGGCATCGGCTGAGGGTGTCAGCGTGGCTCAGGGACTTACCCGGTCGATGTATAGGGCGGTAGCTATATGCTGCCAGGAAAACTGTCCAATGCATCATGCGAGGGGACAAAATGTTTGGTGTTTGGTGTCTCTGGCGAGTAGGCCCAATAGTGGCTTGTGGTCTGTCACAAGATCGAAAGGACTGCCGTATAGGTATTCATGGAACCATTTGACTCCTGCGACCGCAGCCAATGTTTTCTTGTCCAGCTGACTGTAATTCCATTCAGCTGATGATAAAGTTTGTGAATAGAATGGGATTGGAGCCTCTTCTCCATTTGGGACTTGGTGGCTTAGGACTGCTCCCATGCCAAATGGGAAGTATCGCAGGTGAGAACTAATGGAAGGTTCTCATACTGTACCAGGACGCTGTTAGATGATAAGTCCTTGACAGTGGAGAACACGGCAGCTTCTTTTGTGCCCCAGGACCATGACATTTTTTGGCTAGCAGTCTGTGAAGAGGCTCAGCTACTGAAGCTTTGTGCGGCAAGAATACACTGTAAAAATTTAGGAGTCCCAGATGTAAATGCTTGGGATCCAGAAAATGAGGATGATGCCAAGAAACTTGCTGACTTTAAACAGAACAACGAACGAACTCTTTGTATAATTGGACTAACACTGAGTGACCAGCAGCGTGTCCATATTCGTGGAGAAGAGTCTGCTGCTAAGTGTTGGGAGAATTTGAAGAGGATTTATGTTCGTGACAGTGTAGGTGCACACATACATCTTACACGTAAACTGTTTAGAGCACGTCTTCTGAAAGGTGGAGATATGTTAGCTCATGAAAAGAACTTTTCAAGAGCCACATGAAAAAGAACTGATATTTTCAGAGCTGCATCAAGTTTACATCATTCTTTCCTTGTTGGATGAAAGTTATGATGATTATGTATCTTCACTGGAAGTCCTGCCCAGAGATAAACTGACATTGACTGACATAACTGGAAGATTGTTAGAAGAAGCAAGAAGACGGCTGGATAGGGACTAACTGAGGAAGGAACAACCACAAGAAGAGAATTTGTCTTCAACTGCCTATAATGTTAGGAAATGTTTTTCTTGTGGGGCTAGGGGACATATAGCTAAATTCTGTAAGAAGGGAAAACAACAGAATACTAGTAAACACCAGAAGGCTAAGAAGAATGTTAGTTTAGCTATGTCTAGCAATTCAACTGTAAACAATGATTTGTGGGTTGTTGATAGTGGAGCATCACAGTGCATTACTAAAGATAGAAAAAGGTTTGTAAAGATGTCCACGAGTAAACAACATGTATCATTGGCAAATGGATGGAAGATTAAAGCATCAGGTGAAGGTACTGCATATTGTTCTTGTATAAACGAACATTTAACTATGTTATATGTACCTAAACTGAAATTCAATTTGTTATCAGTAAGGGCTTTAGTTAATATTGGGTATGTAGTAACCTTTAGGGGAGATAACTGTATAATAGAGAAAGAGGGTAAAAGTGTTACTGCTACTTTAAAAAATGATTTATATGTGATACATGATGATCAGTTGAAGATGGCTAACTCAGTTTATAACAATGTTAAGCCACATGATGAATTATACATTTACTACATAGACGTCTAGGGCACATTAATTTCAAAATGCTCAAACAAACTCTTGAATTGTCAGAGGAGTAAAATTGAAACCCTGTAGCAAGTATTTAAACTAATGCTTGTAGTCAAGAAAAGAGTAAGGTTACTCCAGCAAACAGACTTAATGGGTTTGAGACCAAAGAACCTTTAGAGGTTGTTTTTGCTGACATAATTGGTCCTAAGAAACCAAGTTTAGGAGGTGCCTGTTATATTTTGAGTATTATGGACCATTACTCACGGTACGGTTTCTGCTATCTTATGAAAAACAAAACAGAAACATTCCAACATTTCTTTAACTGGCTAAGGTTTGCTGAGAGAAAAATGAAAAGTAAACTTTAGTTACTGATAATGGGGCTGAGTTTGTTAACAAGAGATTCCAAACAATGTTGAAATTGGCTGGTGTTGAGCATAAACATTCTGCACCGTACAGACCACAACATAACTCATTTATAGAACGAAGAGGGCAAATGTTACAAGCCATGGCTCGCACTATGTTATCTGATTCAGGTTTACCTGAAACACTGTGAGGTGAGGCCATAATGTGTAGTAACCATGTTTTAAACAATGTAGTTAACACAACAACTGGAGAATTGCCATTCACTCGTTGGCATGGCAGAAAGCCAAATTTAAGTTGCCAACACACATTTGGAGCTCCAGCGTGGGTGCATATTCCTTCACAAGTAAGACTGAAAGGGCAACATAGAGCTAAAAAGTTATTTTTTGTGGGTTACGAGGCCAACCATAGATCGTTTAGATTCTGGGATCCAGGCACAGCTCATGTTTACTGTAGTGCTAGTGCATAATTTCTCGAGCACGTTGGGTGGGATAAACTGGAACAGGAATCCAGCAATGATATTATTATTGACACCCAAATAGTCCCTAAAGATAAAATCAGTAAAACACGAATAGCCATTAAAGAGGAAGCACAGGAGGAAGTAGTAAAACAGGCACAGGAGTAGGTAGAAGAACAGGAGCAGGTGGCACACATGAGTCCACCAGTAAGCCCTGTATTACCAAGACGTTCAACCCGAGTAACATGACCACCTGATAGATATCAGGCTAGTGTTGTATGCCAAGTTAATACAGTTCCAAGAAACTATAGTGAAAAACTATAGTAAAACTGTATCCTGCTAAGGATCAGGCTGCTTGGCAGAAAGCAATGGATAAGGAACTGGAATCATTAAAAAGACTGGAGGTATACGAAAATGTTAAGTTACCACCAGGTAAACATGCCATAGGATGTAAATGGATATATAAGCTAAAGACAGGTGTAGATGGGACTGTTACCCACAAAGCCAGGTTAGTAGCACAAGGGTTCAATCAGACAGCAAATGACTATGATGAGGTGTTTGCACCTAGTCTGAAGGCTACTACATTAAGGGCAGCATTAGTGTGGGCAGCTAAGGAGAAATACATTGTAAATCATTTAGATGTAGAGACAGCTTACCTGCATGCACCGTTGCAACATACTATATATTTAAAGAAACCTTTAGGTATCAAAGATGATAATACAACTGATTGGTGGAAATTGAAAAAGAGTCTTTATGGCTTAAAGCAATCAGGATATGAGTGGAACCAATGTATAGTTAAAGAATTAACTAAGATAGGTTTTGTAGCTGGCATGGCTGATCCATGTTTGTTTAAAAAGGAAACTAATTGTATAATTTCATTATTGCTATTATTTACTGATGACATAGCATTAATCACTAAAACTGAACAAGAAGCTCCTGAGATAATTTCACTATTGGATAAAACAATTAGGAGAAATCAAACAATATCTTGGTTTAAGGATAGATAGAACTAGGGGAGGATACAAGATCTCACAGGCAGATAAAATTAACCAATTACTAAAAAGTTTTAAAATGGAACTTTGTAAACCGGCTAAAACACCAACGAGCCAGGAGTTTAGCCACAGTGATGTACAAAGTCCTATTTTTGATAAGAACATTTATCAGTCCTTGATTGGTAGTTTATCTTATCTCAGTAATTGGTCAAGGCCAGATATCGCATACAGTGTTAATCAATTAGCGAGATTTAACGCTGAGGCAACTGAAAGGCACTGGCAAGCTGCTAAACGTGTGTTAAGATATCTGAAACAAACAATGCATTATGCACTGTATTTGGAGCCTAAAGATGAACTGAATTTGACTGCATATGCTGATGCAAGTTTTGCTACAGACATAAATACACGAAAATCTACATCGGGTACTGTAGTATTATTGGGAAAAGCATTGATTGGATGGAGATCTATTAGACAGAAACATCTAAGTTTGTCAACAATGGAGGCTGAATTCTCATGTTTGTCTTTATTATGTACAAATTTAGTTTTGTATAAACAATTACTAATTGACATGGGAATTGATGTAACAGATCCTATTGTTGTTTACGAAGATCAGCAATACAGATGGCTTCAAATATTGCTGTTAAAACAAGAACGAAACACACAGATTTAAGACATTTAAATGTGAGACAATGTGTGCAAAGTAAGATGATTAAGCTGGAATACTGTATGTCAGAAAACAATATAGCAGATCATTTTACAAAGGTCCAAGGCTCTATAAAGCATAAAGCTTGCTGTGAAGATTATGGACTTAGAATGTAATATATATTGTATATATTGTCTTACCCAAAAGGGGAGAATGTTAGGAATATAAGTCACCTAACAGGTATTTGGGTTAGAAATATATAAGCCAGGATAGACATTTTAGTACTATGTCTTTAAGAGATTGCAAAAACTGCAATTGGGTGTGGTTTTTCAAACGGCCATAAGATCGAGCCAGAAACCTGGGTTGTTTAGTCTGAGTCTCAGAAGAGAGAGTATCTCTGTTTCCTTCTGTTGGAAAGTATTGCCATTCCTCCATTTCTTCTAATTGACTGATATTACTGGATTTGATGTAAGTCTGATATTGAACTGTTTTTGACACTGGACTTTGTTACTGGATTACCCCTGGATTGAAAACTGACTGATCTTACCTGTGAATGATTTTGGACTGATTATTTTGAACTTTGCTTAAACCTTTATTGAAAGTAAAACCTTACATTTACTGTACAGTGTATCTGTATGCTGTGTGTGTATTATTCAAACACTACTCTCTATACGTCTCCCTGTATGCGCTCATTCTCCTAATGGGGAATTACCTCAACATTGAGTACTGCTTGCAGTTGGTCGAGGAGTTCTATGTCATCGGCTGCAGATATTAAAACATCATCAAAATAAGGAATGACACCTGGGATGCTAGGTGCTCCATTAAGCTCTGAAAAATCCTGGTGCCACACTCCAAACTGTAGATTGCGACATCTAAAGGCTCCTCAATGTATTATGATTGGGCTTCAGCTGGCATTGTCAACCGGAAGCTGTTGGTAGGCTTGGGCAAGGTCCAGCTTAGCAAAAACTTTTCCTTCACCCAGAGAGTTCAATAGGTGTTGCACTACTGGGACTAGGTATGTGTTTTGCTGCAACACCTTGTTTAAAGTGCATTTATAGTCTGCGCAAATGCAGGCTGAGCCGTCCAGCTTTATGGGTGTCATGATTGGGGTCTCCCATTTTGCATGGTCGACTGGTCATTTGCAGGTTGAGGTTTGGTTTTGTGAGTAAATGATGCTGTAACTTATGTCCCTCACTCCACAAACCACTCTGTCCAAAAGAATGTCTTCTAAGTCTCTGAACTCGCAATACAACACTGCTTTCCAAAGGACTGCAACGTATTGGTTGATAGATTCGCTCTCTGTCTGATTGCAATGGTGGAAAGCATGTTGGTGAGCAATTCACGACGGGCACATCGTGTGTTCTTAGCTTGTTCTGCAGCATGTCCCACGGTACTGTCTGAATGGCCGCCGGAGTGAGGAGAGCCCTGGTTGTCTCAAAAATGTCCAGCCCACAGTAGCATTTGAAGTGGACAATGTATGAGTCCCATGTCTAACGGCGTTAGTGCAGCTGTTTCCACTAGACCGATGCAAGCCCAGCCATTTGGGGCTGATGCGTTTATGGTCGATGAATGGTGCTGCAGCAAATGGCGGGTCATCTCTAGTGCTCAGCTCTTGAGTTGGTCCGTGATCAGCTTTTTTCAGCCTCAATTTCCATCCGGTCCCACCTTTGTCCGCCAGTGTTAAGTTTGGGGTGAGAATGGAAACGAAGCCAGAGTGATTTTAGCAAAGCTCTTTTTATTTAGTTCATATGAACAACAGCAACTGTCTGGCTGACAGTGCTACTTTTATAGGAAGCTGTCAGCCGGTTAACCAGTCAGCTTAAAGTATTTTCCCGCTTCAACAGCGGACCTGAGTGAGAACTTCAACTACAATTTCCACTACTCATTTCAACACGTAACATAACGGTAAAGATTTCCCTTGCACATACATGCTAGTTGTTCCTGACTCTAGGGGGCAGTGCTCATCTCCATTTCTAAGCCAAAGAGCCAGCGCTGTCTGATGATGATTCCATAGTCATGTGGCCGGCATGACTAAATGCTGAAGGCGCACAGAACGTTGTTACCTTCCCACCAAAGGTGGTCCCTATTTTTCTACTTGCAGTTTTACATGCTTTCAAACTGCTAGGTTGGCAAAAGCTGGGGCAAGTAACGGGAACTCACTCCATTACACAGTGCTAGGGATTCAAACTGCTGACCTAATCGACAAGGTCAGCGTCTTAGCCACTGAGCCACTGCATCCTATAGGGACAGATTAATTAGAATAACTTCAAGTGAGGTCAGATGGAACAAAAAAGTTTCTCTCTTTTAGGCTGAACCTTGAAGGATATTAGAAATGTAAGCCCAGTCAATGAGAAACAGTTTGTTGAAATGGGTAAAGGCACAGGTTAGAAGCCAGGAGACCCATGAGTTCTTATCCTTCCTTAGGTATGGAATCAGCAGGTGACTGACTCACTTTCAGCCCTGAAAAGAAAAGGGTAAATCACTTCTGCAAATGTTGCCAAGACCACTGTCCATGTAGACACCAGGAGTCAAGACTGACTCAAAGGCACTTTTTAAAAAGGGCTACGGAAAATACTTGCTCAAAGGGGGAAAAGGGTAAACATTTTTTGTTATTTCTTAAAAATACATGAATTTTTCCAGCAAGGTCAATTATACTTCATTAACAGCAATTTAAATTTAAATTCCTCAATTCTCTTGGCTCATTTCTATTTGAGCACAGAAAAGAAAACCTTTCATTCATCAAATGAGGCTAGGTTGACCATAGTGGCCAGGCTTTTGAGAGCTGTAGTTCAGCAGTATTTAGATGGCCATAGGCTGCCCCATTCTTAGCTTGGAACATCTGGTAGGTAACTCTTATAACTTCAGAGGTTTGGCAATTTTGTCAGAAATAGCCCTGAAAAAATAATTTTTGTTTGTGATTGCACTTCATATTCCTTGAATTTGTGCAGCAATACAAAATCAAACTGGTGCTAGAATTTACTGTTTTGGATAACTAATATCTAAAAAGGACCCCTGTAGGGTTATTACAGATAGACATAGTAGAAGTAAAATTAATACTGTTGAAATTACTCTGACAAGGTAAGATGGATTCAGACTATGAAAAATATACCTAATAAAATCAAGATTTTTATATCTTGTCTCTAGGATGAAAAGAGAAGTAAAAATTGCACTGGGTATCATCCACTTCAAAAACTGCTTTGTCTAATAAGGGTATTCTAGTTCAGGAGTCCCCAACCCTCAGTCTGTGGACCAGCACCAGTTCGCTGCATGCTGGAAACCAGACTGCACAAACAAGGGAAGCCCCATCCACGGGATGCAGGCAGCATATGAAACAACACACCCTCTGGTCCACGGAAAAACATCTCTACACGGAACTTGTCCCTGGTGCCCAAAAGGTTGGGGGCCCGCTGTTCTAGTTGACAGAACTCTCTGCCCAATACATGCATTATAGGCCTTGGTGAATCCCTAGCAAATCTAGAGAAAGCTGTTCCCATAGCCTTAATACTATTTTTTTGAAGATTGCTACTGTATAACTTATGAAAACCATAACTCAGATTTCCTGCTTGTTGATGCTTCATTAGGAAAAGAAGACTACCTTTTCAATCTGTGTTGAGATTGTACTGGTTTTATGTTTCTAATGCAGCCCTCACAGAGCTGAGACACCAAAATAGCACAGCAGGGCTAATTGATGCTGGACACAAAACTGAAAGGAACATGTGGCTTAGAGTTGAACTTTATCAGGTAGAATAATGTCCCAGCTGCTAGGTGTGGCCTTCAGTGATACAGAAAAGGAAGGAAGTGGAATATTTTGTAATACCAGCTGTCTGCCTGCTTGTCAAGCATTGTAAGGAATAGGGGAGGGCTGGGTGTACCTACAGACATAAGCACGGAGGAGATAGAACATTTTAAAAAATGAAACCTTAAACAGCTGAGCTTGTTTTGAAACTTGTTTGAATCCTTGTTTTGCAACTTGCCTAGCATCTACCAGGAAACCACAAACTGAGAACATTAAAAAATCTCAATTGCAAGAAACAAGTCGCTTCTTTCCTAAGGGATGTACAATAAGTTTTATTTCTTAAAGAAAAGCAATGTTCATAAAATATGTTTACATGTAAATTACTTGTGGTTTATTTCATTCAATATTATAGGTTTACATAATACACTAAACTTTAACTTAAAACCATGGATTGGCTTTTCATAACCTGGTAAGATAAAATATAATTGGTTAATATTTTTACTTAGCATGAGTCAAAGGGGATTGGTTATAATTTACACGTTATTTATCAGGAATTGCATGTTGTATGAATACAGCAATTAGGATTACTAGGAGAAGTACCTGTAATTTTCCAAATGGTGGATTTCAATTTTCGTCAGCCTAACTTGTATAGCCAATACTCGGGGATGACAGAATTTAACATAATCAGAAAGGCTTCATATTACTACACTTGCTTTTAATACTTTGTTTGATGGCAATAACTACTGAAGAACTGGGCTCTTTTCTTTATTGTTTTATTCAATAAATTCTTGAGTGTTTACTGAATAATACAATTAACCATCTTAACATAAATACTATAATTTTTAAAAGGAGTTGTTTGATAGCTAACCTGTAAAATTTAGTGAACGAACATGCACTGACTCATGACACAAATGCTTGGTCGCTCAACAGTGAGACACTGGTGAAGCGGGCACAGCAGTGCATTTTCTGTGTGGCATGAGAAAAAATCATCTTCCTTCCCCTATCCTTACCACTTTCTATAGAGGGACAATCGAGAGCATCATGTCATATCACATTACTGTCTGGTTTGGAAGCATTACTGCATCAGACAGCAAGGCGGTGCAAAGAGTGGTAAGGATGGCAGAAATGATTATTGGTTGTTCACTTCCTTCTATCCAGGACATAGCATATAAGCGATTCTTGAGCAGGATCTGCATTACTGTCTGGGAGACTACACATCTTCTTACATGATCTGTTTTCCTTGTTACCTTCTGGGAGGAGGCTTTGTGGTATATGAAGCAAAACATTTAGATTCAGTGAATTTTGCTGTGTGTGTGTGTGTGTATAGTATATGGATGTTATGTATGTATATGGCTAGATATATAATTTTTTTTGAGAGCAGGCAACAGCATTTCATTTTTAATCTGTGCCAGTGTTCTCACAGTAAAACATGACAACAAAGGTTATCTTAAGATTTTGTTATATAATCTGAATCTAAAATAAATGCTATCCTGGAGATCAGGACATAAATTCAATCACAATTTAGCCTTACACATGGTCAGCACGGTCAGTTTATAATTCTATCTGTTCTCGTTATACACCATTTCAAACAAATAGCTATCCAATCTCTTTTAAAAACCTCCAGTGATGGAGCACCCACAACTCCAGGAAGTAAGCAGTTCCACTGATTGTTTTTATTTTCAGAAAATTTCTCATTAGTTGTAGGTTGGATCAATTTTTCATGTCCTGCCCTCAGGTATTTTGGAGAATAGTATTCTTCTCGGTGACTGCCTCTCAAGGGATGTTGTGGAAAATTGCAAAACTACTATCATATCACCCCTAGTCCTTCTCTTTCATAAGCTAGACATATCTAAGTCCCTCAACTGTTCCTCATACGATTTAGCCTCCAGGGTATTTATCATCTTTGTTGCTTTTCTCTGCACATTTTCCAGGGTCTTAACATCTTTTTTATATCATGATGACCAGAACTGGACAAAGTATTCCATGTGCAGAGTGTAAAGCAATACAATGTGCAGAGTGTAAAGCAAAAGATAACTTTTAGTTATCTTGATGCTATCTATCCCTCTGTTGATATATCCTAGGTCTTGCATTAGTTTTTTTTTTTTTTTTTGGCAGCTGCAGCACACTGCTGACTCATATTTAAGTGGTGGTCAATTAGGACACCTAGACTCCTCTCTGAGTGACTACTATTGGGTCAGATACCACCTATTCTATACCTGTTCATTTGGTTTCTCTTGCCTTTGTGTAAAGCCTTTACTCACCACTGAATTGCACTTTGTTGGATGTTTCCCAGTATTCAAATCTTTCAAGATTTTCCTGAATCTTGGGTGTATCATCTAAAGTGTTAGCTATTCTCCCCAGGTTGATGTTCTCTGCAAATTTGATGAGTTCATTTTCTAGCTCAACTGCATACTCCCCTCCATCTAGTTATGGTATTATCTATCTCTATCCCACATTGTGCCATCTTACCAAGTAAATGGTTTACTTTGTCATATGGCTTACTGAAATCTAAATAAATTTAGATTTAATTCAATAATAGTGTCCGTAGTATTTCATTTAGATTTAATTCAATAATAGTGTCCATAGTATTTCTCTTAATCACTAATTTAGTCACTTTGTCAAAGAAGGCAAGAATGTTTGTCTGGCATGATTTATTTGTGATAAACCCATGCTGGTTTCTAGTAATTGTCTTGTTTTTTAGGTGCTCACAAATGTGCTGCTTGATTAACTTTTCCGGGATCTTCCCAGGTATTGATGTCAAGCTGATCGGTCTGTAGTTTCCTGGATCCACTTTTTCTCCCTTTTTGTAGATTGGAACATCAACTCATTTCTAATCCTCTAGTTCCAAATGTTCTAATTCCCCGGACGTTTCAACTTTGAAAGATTTTTTCCAGTGGTTTCAAGATCATGTCTACCAGTTCCTTAAGAACCCTGGGATGTAATCTATTTGGTCCTGGCAATTTGAATTCATCTAAAGTGGATAGATGTTCTATTTTCCTGCCTATTTTTGACTTGTGTTACTGTTGTCATCTATGGTGCTGCTTTTGATAGGCTGGATTATTTTTCTTTTGCATAGACAGGTGCAAATAATGAATTAAGCAGTTCCACCTTCTCCCTGCCACCCATCACCTCATTGTTGTCTTCTCTTAAGTTTATTGAAGTCAGCTTATGAGTAGGGTTGCCAATAAATCTGACTTATAAATAGGCTATCAGACGTACAAACGTCATCCTTGTGTGCATCTGTGTATTCACAAACATACGTATAGAAAAAAATAGGTACTATAAATTCTGATGAAATGAAAAACATCAAATACTTTTTGCATTTTATAATCATACGACATCACTATCTTTAAAATAGTGCTTGATATGTTCGGTCTAGCTAGAAGCGCTTAAATAATAATGCGTTTACGTTTTTAAGATGTCATCCCGTTTTGGAATTCTGCCTCGCTTGAAAAGAGTTACATTAAGGACATTCGTCCCATCTACTCTATATTAATATTGGGCAAGTTTGCGTAGTCTAATTGGCCCCGCCTCCAAAGCACTCACAACTAGCTGATTGATAGCTTCCCGGTGACTGGAAGGAGAGCCAATTACTTCCGTTGGTAAGCCCAACCTTTTCCACGCTGAGCGACCCGGAAATGAACCTGCCTCAGCGCAGAAGGCTTGAGTGGTAATACAATGTCTGGCCGGCCGATATTGCGGGTCAACGCGGCGTTTGCTGCATGTTATGGGAAATACCGGCGTCGTGAGGAGCTGCAGCGGAGTGAGTGTTAGCCAGCGTGGTCGGGTTGGGCTTTGGGGGATTTGTTACGGCGCTGTCCTCATGCCTGGTTTCTCTCTCCCTCAGTGCAGGACAAATATGGGGAAGAGGAGAAAATCTCGAGTTCCGAGTCGGCGTCTAGCGAAGAGGAGGTGGGTACCGTTGTGCCGCCAATTTGAGGAGCAGATAGTGACAAGAAGCCCTCACTTCTATTAATCCGGGAGAATCGGGTTACGTTTCCTGATGGGTGTTGTTCCCCTGCTGCTCTGAAAAATGAAATTCAAAAGCATTTGGAGCGACGGCTGGGATGAAATTAAGGGCCGTTTCTCTCTGCAAGTGAAACGCTGCCCTCCCATAGTTCGCAAGGGAGAACTCTTGAGTTTTGCTGTCGGGGGACGCGGCTTTTATCACCTTCCCAGATGTGCTGCTTATAATGTAAATGTCTAAATTCTGAATTTATCTCTAATGCCTCCCACACATTTAGAATTATCCGTGGTGTGCAAGGATTAAAAGCAAAAGCAATACATTAATTAAAAACGCTGATAAAAGTCATAGAGCTAGGCAGAATTCTTAGCAATTAACACTGGATCAGACCTCTTAGGGTACTCTATTATAAAGGGCAGGCTATAGAACTTTCTGTTGTCTATATTTTTGGGGTTCTATCTGCTGGGACAAATTGGAAAATAATACCACAGAACAATTTTTTTTTCTAATGGTAATATTCACCTTTGGTGGTTCTTTCCTTCCATGATAGGAACTTGATCCCAGACTGGATCGTGCTTTTTATTCCATGTTAGGCTTATTAAAAATGAAGGATCCCCGAATTTATCAAAAGGATGTCACTTTCTACACTGAGGAAGGTGAGTATTATTTACAGTGTTTTTGGATTAAGGCAACTGTATTGTACAGAAGCCTGATGATGGCAGATGAGATTCTGCTGAAACGTTGCTACAACTTTAAAAGCACCACTACTATGACGTGGGAAAATACCCGAACAAAGCTGAAGGCCATACATGTAAGTACCCACGAAAACTTAAGAAAATTATATATATATATATATATATATATATATATATATATATATATATATATATATATATATATATATATATATATATATATATATACATACATACATACATACATACATACATACATACATACATACATACATATACACATATACACATACATATATACATATATACATATATACATATACATATACATATATACACACACACACACACACACATATACATATATATATATATATATATATATATATATATATATATATATATATATATATATATATATATATATAAAACACACACGTATATGTATGTGTATACTAATAAAAGAAAATAATCAAATAATATAATAGCCCCTCACCAGACAATACATTACACCAACCATTTAATGGGCTCCATCTTGCTCTGGGTTCCTCACGCCTGCTGGCAGAACGAGGTCTTCAACCCCTTCTGGAAAAGTGTTACAATGGGGGCCATTCTAATCTCTGGGGCAGGGGTGTCAAACTCAATTTCATTGAGGGCCAGATAAGCATTGTGGTTGTCCTCCGGGGGAGTGGGGGAAGGGTGTGGCTGGGGAAGGGTTTGGCCGGGGTGTCATGAATGACTGGGGGCAGGGTTGGGGAGGGAATCCAGGGCTCTCCGATGGGTGGGGCCGTGGGCAGGAGGCTTTTCCTTCAGGATGAGGTAAGGTGAGGCAGGGCGCAGAGCAGCTACAGCTGGAAACCCGTTGGCCACCATGCACTCGCTGCCCTTTATTTTTGGCTGTAGACGCAGCCTGCCAGCCCCTTGGTGCATGCTGTGGTTTTGGAGCCCGCTGCCACCATTGGGCTGACCATCCAAGCAGCAAGCGGAGATGGGGGGATGCATAAGAGGGCGCTTTGCCAGCAGGCCTGTCAAGAAGCAGGGGAGGGTGCTTCCCCACCCTCTACCAGACACAACATGCGGTGCCTAGCATGTCAGGATAGGAAGTGGCATCCGTCCCAAGGCTGGAAGAAGAGGGCCTTTGAGTGTCCTGCCGACTTGCCTGCTTGTGCAGAGGGAAGCCCCACTGCCCCCAAGCTGCCCCACTGCTTAACTGGCGCTGTAGCCAAGCTGCACCTTCTGGGAATGCCAGCTGAGCAGGGAATTTGGCTGCAATCCTCAGCTCGGAATGGACATGTGGCAGGGAGGCTGCAAGACAGAAGGCTGTCTTCAATCCAGGGAAGTCTTGAGGGCTCCACCTGAAGGAGCTGTGTCGGTCGGACAGTGCCCTGAAAGCACTTTGGAGCTGCTGCCTTGCCAGGCAGGGCGGGGCTCAGCTCTCCCCTCCGAGCAGCCACAGTGAAGGAGGTACATCATCGGGGGTCTTTGCTCCTGGGTATTAACTCCACTGCTGCTCGACAGACCCACCCAGCCCAAAGGAGGCAAAGCAGCCAGCTAGAAACGCTGGGTAGAAGTGGGAAAGCATGCCCAAGCCCATCTCCTCAGCCCCCTTGTGAGTCTTGCTCTTGGCCCACGTGTGGAGCACATTTCCCTCACGCAGCCGATGCACCTCGGCACCACCAAGGCCGCCAGTAGCTTGCGCAGGTCCATTAGGCCACCTGGAGCACCAGGCCCTCCCAGCCTGAACGAGGTGAAGACACCATCTAGAAAGGCCGAGTAGAGGTGGTAAAGCACACCCAAACCCAGCAGGTAAAAGTGGCCACCGCAAATGGGGAAAACTGGATCTTCATTAGTGCCATGACCGCCCAGGCCCAGCAGAGATGGGGGTGGAGGCACACGATGCTGGCTGGGCTTGGCCAGCCATGGCGCCGTTCGCGTGGCTGCTTTTGTCTGCTGGGTATGCTTTACCACCTCTACTTGGCTTTCTAGCTGGCTGCTTCACCTCTTTCGGGTTGGGTGGACCTGGTGCTCCGATCAGCGATGGCAGTGGCCTAATGGATCTGTGCAAGCTGCTGGTGGCCTTGGTGGTGCCGAGGTGCATTGGGTGCATGAGGGGAACACCCAACAGCTCCATATAAATGTTGGAACAGGAACAGAGAAAGTACGGCCCTGTGGGCGAGGACTCGATCTCTCCCATTCTATCAACACTGAGAGTGGCCACAGAGGAAGAAAGTGAACCAAGATAGCACAGGGCCTCCCACTCCTATCCCCTGAAGCCGCTCTAGAAGAATACCATGGTCGATGGTATTGAAAGCCGCCAAGAGGTCAAGTACAGCAAGGATGGATGTACTACTTCCACCCTGCTCCTACCAGAGATCATCCAGAAGCGCGACCAATGCTGTTTCTGTTCCATATCCAGGCCTGAATCCTAACTGGTAGGGGTCTTAGATGAGGGCTGTCAAACTCCCTGTTTGTGGGCCAGATGCATCATGTGTTGGCCACTCCCGCGCCCAGTTTAGCAAAGGGGGGGAAAGTCCCGATACGTCACGTAATATCGCCATGATGATATGAGTTTCACACCCCTGGTCTAGATAATCCGTTTCATCCAGAAACCTGGAACTCCCGCATAACCACCTTCTCCAAAAAGGGAAGATTGGAGACAGGCTGGAATCCAGCGATATCTTCTTAAGTAATGGGCGGACTACACTATTGTATTTGGGCTGGATAAAGATTTAACTTTACTAGAAGTTGTCAGTTATGTTTGATTCTCTTCTCAGATTCTTGCTCAGCCACTCTTTGTAAGAAGACTTCCACAAAGAAGAAAGAAAAACCCATGTTACTTAAGGATTATGAAAGAAAAGTTATGGTTGAGAAGGCAGGGTAAGACAGTAAAAGTTACACTATCTCATTAATATTTAGTCTAGAGATGTTGAGCACTAGGAGTTTATCTTTGCTTAAATGATTTAAGGAAGGTATATAATTGGGATAGCATTAGGTACATTTTACACTTATTTTCTGAGGTTTATCAAGTCATTGACAAAACACGGAAGTTATGTATTTGAACTTTTATAGCACTAAGACTTATATAACGCTTCACAGTGCCTTACAGCCCTCTCTAAGTGGTTTACATAGCATATTGCCCCCAACAATCTAGATCCTCATTTTACCCACCTTGGAAGAACGGAAGGCTGAGTCAATCTTGAGCCTAGTGGGATTCAATCTGCCAAATTGCAGGCAGCTGGCAGTCAGCAGAAGTAGCCTGTAGTACTGCACTCTAACCACTGCACCACCGAGGCTCTTTTATCCTCATGATGACCCCATATATGAAGAAAACTGATATACAGTAGGGAACAAAAAACTTCTGCAGAAAAGGAGCCTACATACAGTGTTTCCCTGAAAATTAGACTTACCCTGAAATAAGACCTAGCCTAATTTTAAGCATGTGCTCTATCCCAAAAATAAGCTCTAGTGAAGGGTGGATGTGGCCAGCACAGGAGGTGGCAAGGGCACACAGCACCTGATGATGATGTCTGGCAGCAGCTGCAGCTTGCATAGCACAGGTAGGTTGATTACCTGTCCAAGCTGCAGATGGAGGCAAAGGAATGTGATGTGGATATGTCACACAAGCTGCAGTAAAGCCGAGAATCGAGCTTGTCTTCGCGCGGCGGTACTGGCAGATTGAGGCAGAGGTGCTGGTGGGAAGGCAGGTGATCCGGGCAGGCCGTAGGATTGGTAGGCCATAGCAGGCAGCAGGAGGCTCGTCTTTGTGGTCTTGGCTTTCCTGCGGTCCATGTAGCATGTCCAGATCACCTGCCTTTCCCCCCATCATGCTTTTGCCTCCATCTGCTGCTTGGATGGAATCAACTCACCTGTGTAGGCCCAGAGTATGTCGATCAAGGGACTGGGGAGCTACAGCTGCTGTCGGATACTGTCGGTCCCTGCGTACTTGTCATATCTTATGTGCGTGCTGGGGAATGGGGTGCCCAACCAGACCAATCACCCTGAAATCATGTTTCCCCAAAAATAAGCCCATGTGCTTTATTTTGGAGCACCCAAAAATATAAGACCGGGTCTTATTTTTGGGGATACATGATATGTACCTTAAGAGCAAGACAGATGAAAATATGTCCCTTTTAGAAGAAAACAACAACCAAGAGCAAAGCTCCTACTATCTATCCTAGCCCACTCTAGTGAAGCTGCTCTGGAACTGAACTATCGCTTTCATAGCCTCCCCTTGAAGAAAATATCCAGACACACACAAAAGAGCATTCATCAATAATTTCTAGTTTCGAAAAAAAAGGCATAATCCAGCATTCCTGCAACAGGAAGAAAAGTATTCCAGACTTCCCTAGGGAAAAAAAGGCTAATATTGGTGATAGGAGATTCAATTTTTAGAACAGAAACTATAGTCTGCAGACCATATAGTCAATCTAACATCCAATGAGAGAGCAAAGGATTTTAGAAATGAACCACTGATGTCATCAACAGAATTTCGGCTTCCTAGATCATGGTCTGCATTACCTAGATGAAGGGCTACTGGGAAGGGATGGACTACACCTCATAAGAACTGCAAACTATATTTAGAAAATGACTGGCTCATCTTATCAAAAGGGCTTTAAACTAAAATTGGGGAGGGGGCTGTCTTCATGACCTTTAGAACCTAATTCTATGCAAAAACATTAGATAACCAATCACATAAGGAGGAAGGGAGTAAAGAGAAAGAAGAAATAAACATAATGAAGTAGAGAATGCTGGAAAGGATGGAAATCCCAGGTGTACAGTATGAGATATAAGAAACATACCCAAGACCCATAAAGGACTCTATACCTATAGACTAATGCTCAATGTTTAGGGAACAGAGTGAACTTGAAATATTAATACATGAAGGCAGATATTATATAGTTGCCATTACTGAAACTTGGTGGGATGAAACTCATGATTTGAATGTACTGATGGAAGGATACAAACTATTCAAAAGAAACAGGCATAATAAAAGAGGAGGTGGAGTTGCATTATATGTAAAGGATCACTACATCTCTAGAGAAATATACAAAACCAAGAATGAAAACCATCTAGAATCCGTATGGGTCAATATAAAAGGGAAAAAATGACATTGGTATATGTATATACTACAGGCCACCTAACCAAGCAGAAGAAATAGATGAACTCTTTGCTAACCAATTAACAAATGTATGTAGGAAACATACCACAGTAATAATGGGAGACTTTAACTACCTTAATATCAACCAGGAGACAAACTCTGCAGCAAGTGAGAGATCGAACAGATTCCTAACCAACTCAGCTGACAACTTTGTCATCCAAAAGTAGTGGAGGGAACTAGAGGAAAAGCTATACTGGACCTACTGTGATTCTTAACTAATAAAAAAAAGTGACAGAGGGAGTTGAAGTTGCTGAAACCTTGGGTGAGAGTGATCACATCATACTGGAATTCAATATAATACAAACACCAGCAATAGAATATAACCAAACCAGTGTCTTAAACTTTGAAAGAGCTGATTTTAACAAACTCAGAGAGCCTAAGCAAATTTTCATGGATAAAAATCCTAAAGGAAAAAACAAGAAGCATGGGAAACATTTAAAGATAGGATTGTAAAAGCCCAGTTCAACACAATACCACTGAAAAAGCAAAATAAGAAATCCAAGAAGAAACCAGCATGGTTGCATAAAGATCTCTCTGATAAATTGAAAGACAAAAAGGATAAGTATAAAAAATGGAAAGAGGGACGCATAACAAAGGCTGAATATCAGCAGATAGCCTGAATCTGCAAAGATGAAGTCAGGAAAGCAAAGACTCAGAATGAACAAAGACTTGCAACAAAAGTCAAAGATAATGAAATTTCTTTCAACATATAAATAACAAGAAAAAAGTCAAGGAAACAGTTAAAGACAGAAGATGGCAAGGAAATAACAGGCAGTAGAGAGAAAGCACAGCTGCTTAACTCATTCTTTGCATCAGTCTTCACACAAAAGACTATAGCCTAATTTACCAAAAATATAATTGACAAACTAGAAATTAAAAATGAAAATATGCAAGAAAATGGTAAGAGAACATCTTTCTGACCTTGATGAATATAGATCACTAGGATCTGATGGATTGCACCCAGAGTTCTGAAGGAACTGGCAAATGTTACCTCAGAACCATTGAATGATATCTTTTAAAAATCTTGGAGCACCAGAGGGCAGGATAAGAAACAATGGATGGAAACTAATCAAGGAGAGAAGCAACCTGGAATTAAGGAAAAACTTTCTAACAGTGAGGACAGTTAACCAGTGGAACAGCTTGCCTTCAGAAGTTGTAGGTGCTTCATCACTGGAGGTTTTTAAGAAAAGACTGGACAGTCACTTGTCTGAAGTGGTATAGGGTCTCCAGCTTGAGCAGGATACTAGATTAGAAGACCTCCAAGGTCCCTTCCAGCTCTATTCTGATTCTGATTGACTGAAATACATATCTTCTGTGTTCAAGTATTTTTAAATGGTAACAGTAGTTCTCATTTAATGATCACAATTTGGATTGGGACCAGGAATTAAATCGCTAAGTGGAAAATCACATGATCACAACTGTGTTTATGATTTTATCTCAGCTCCCCCCACCCCCAGTGCCTTGCCTTTCAAATGCTCACCTGGGCACTGGAATAATTAGCAAAAAGAGAATTAATCTTTGTATTTACATTCACTGTCAAAAAAGGAATTATAAGAAAGGAAGCAGGCACTTAATGGGGAATACACATTGAAAGAAATGTGGTGACATTTTACCATGAAACACATTTCCTCAAAGCTGTCTGCTATTTTTTTATGTCATTTCTTTGGCATGTAAAATTTAATATTCATTGATATATTATACAATCTACAACTATAATTGGGACCAAAATTTCTATTGCTAAGCGAAGTGGTTTTAAATAAGATGTGCCTGATTTTACATTTTTTGCTATCATTGTTAAGTGAATAACTGAAGTTAGGTGAATTGTGGTTGTTAAACTTTTCCCATTGACTTTGCTTTTTGGAAGCTGATTGGGAAGCTCACAAATGGGATCACATGGTCCCAGGATGCTACAACCATCATAAATATATGCTGGTTGCCAAGTGTCTAAATTTTGATCATGTGAACATAGGGATGTTGCACTGTTTGTAAGTGCCAGGATCAGTTATAAATCACTTTTTTCAGTGCTGTAATAACTTTAAATGGTCACTGAATGGTTGTAGGTTGAGGTCTGTCTATAATATCCCAGTACCTATGCACATTTGTTTAAAATAATGTATCAGCAATTAGATTGTATAAAGAGTGCTCGACTTGCTTTGTAGCCAGTTCCTTGGTTCATAATCTTGCCCAACACAAATTGTGTTTGTCTGAAGATTACCCATACTGATTCCTTATTCTGGGAAAATTTCCATTATCTAGCACAGTTATATAAATACTTAAGTGGTAGCTTTAAAAAAATATGGATGTGATAATATTTGTGAGAAAGTTAGATTATTATGAGATCCTTATAGAGCTGCATAATTTCATAAAATGTATGTAAAGTTTTCAAACTATACTACTGTTCCTTAAACTTACTCCTAGAAAACTGGATGACACAGTTTTGTTGCTAGGTTGGCTCTTTTATGTAAGGCTGCTTCCAATAGTGTTGATAGGGATAAGAGATCTAGCCCACGGCTGCTTGTTTGTGGCATGCTGCAGAGCTTGATACTCTCTTCACTCCTTTTTAACATCTACATTAGGGGTAGGGAACATTCAGCCTGCGGGCTGCATAAGACCTGTGAAATCATTTGGTCTGGCTCTGCCAAGGCAACTGCAGGTGGGAGTTGAAATTCAATAAATCTAGGAGCTTTTTTCAGAGCAACATAAATTTATATTAAGTGAATCATAATAATAATGTAAATTTTGAGGGACAAGCAAGGACTTTCAATTACGAGATAGGACACATACGAGTACATGACAGGATAGACACATGCTTCTTGTTGGCTGCCTGCGCCTGTATATCTGTATTGCAGTGGATCAAAGCAAAATAATTGTGTCGTTGGTGACACACACAGATACTGGATAGTTATTAAAACTTAAGTGGTGTGACATCCTGCAAATGGCAATTACAAAGAAAAAAATGATGCGGTGTTCTTTCCAAGAGAAACAGACAAATGATTATTTTTTTGTTGAAGTTAAAGATGTCACTACAGTTCAAAACATGCTAACTTCAATGAATTGGGAGGCCAAATGCATCTGGATAAAATCAATGCTCTTCAGTGGAGTTTGGAATCACAACAAGCCCTTTCACTAGTCCTTGTGACAGAGATAATGTTATTCAGACAAGTTATGTAATGAGCAAACTAATCGCAAAGAAGCTGAGGCCTCATGTAGAGAGAGAGCTTGTGAAAGATTGCATGGTATCTGCTGTGGAGTTGTTAGTACCAGATGAAATAAAATTGTTTCAGAGTGTTAGTTTGTCACGAACAAGTGTATTACTGACAGTGCAAGATATTGAAAAAACACTGAAGGCGTCAGTGAGATGTGCTGACAAGGACATGCCAAGCAGATGTCCTGGTGTGGCTGGCTGCTTCCCATAATAAATGAACATAAGTGATCGGTGGATGTTTAGGACTGTGAGTGGCCCTTAGAGAAAAGGGGAACTTAACTATACTTGCTTTTGTATGGGAAACCAGAGCTGGTTTCACTTCTGTGCCAGTGTGGTTTATTCAATAAAGTTTTATACTCATGTACCCGCCACCTCCCCACCAGTGGGGCAGGGACCAACACACACAACTCCAGTGGCAGCCAAGGTCAGACACCCCTGGCAGCAGTGGGGTTGCCACCTGGATACTTTTTGGTGCAAGAGGACTGACTGCCACCTCCCCTAGTGGGACAGATTCAAAGATCCCACAACAGCCTGGTGAGCAGAAACCCACACCAACTCCTTATGGCAGAGCAAGCAGCCTGTGGCCGAGTGCATCCAAGATTTTGGCTCAATGGTCGACCCAACAACTTGGCCTATTTCCTGAGCCAGGTCTGGAACCAGATGAATGTGCCTGGACCAATGCTGTTACATCTAACCTGGAAGTCAATGCGGCAGGATGACTGGTATCTCTCCATGATGAGGGGGCTCTGGAGCTGCAAGACCTGGATGCTTTCATGCAGGCATTGTGGGACAGATTCAAAGATCCCACAACAGCCCGGTGAGCAGAAACCCACATCAACTCCTTATGGCAGAGCAAGCAGCCTATGGCCGAGTGCATCCAAGATTTTCGTAGCCTGCTGACTCACCGAGGAGATTGACCTGAGTGTATGCTGCTCTACCAGTTCCAGGAGGGGTTGAACAAGGAGCTGTATCACAATTGCCTCGACCTTCGAGTGTGGTACCAGTTAGCCATGAAGGTGGAGCTTGACCTGATGGAGTACTGGGAATATGTGGTGCATGGAAACTAGCCCACTGAATGCCTGAGAGACACCTGGCACCCTGTGGAGGAAAGGGGGTTTCGTCTACTACAGGAAAAGCCACACTGGAGCTCAGGAGCGTGTTTCCGATGTGGAAAGGCGGGTCACCAAACAGCCAATTGCCTCGCACTGCAGCCAGCATCTGCACTAAAAACCCTGGCCCATCCAAAGCCAAGGAAATCACTTGCAAAGCTGAAAATGTGGGTGGCTGAACAGGTCATGGAAGTCTCTCCTCAATCCAGTGAAGGGGAGAGAACTTTGACCCACAACCAGCCCACCGTGGTCTTTTATGAAAGTGACAGCAACAGGGAAGATAACCCGGTGGTAAGTGGCACCATCATCCCTATGACAACCTGGGTGGAGATTTTGGTGCCCTCCTCGGGAGTAAGAGGGGATCCTCACAGCCTTATTGGACTTGGAATGCACTTGGTGCCTAATTAGCCTTCAAGCTCATAATTAAAAAGTATTCTTTGACTATAAGTCCACCAGTTTGGCTTTACCATCATTTCTTTTCTAAAGAAAGATTCCTGGGATGATACCCAAAGTGGCATCTTTGTGGGGAACTTTAAGTTTATTCCAACCCTTCTGGCACATCTAACCAAGTGAATTTTCCAATGACGTGAACAGTTCGGTGATTCTATAGACTATCTTGTGAGGTGGTGGATTCTTTTCTAGACCTGTATTAGCAGATGGTTAATCCCTGAGATACCATCCAACCCTTATAGTCTATGATTTTTAATTAATATGTGAGAATGCCTAATCAAAACTTTTATTCAAGATGTACAAAACTCTGCAATTAAATATTATTAGCAAATTACATTTCCAACTCAACCTTTGAATGATGGAATTGCAAAATTCACTAAATCCTCCAAATGAACATACCTTGTGTGCACAATTATTTGCATCTGTTAAAGTGAGAATAATAAAACAACTCAAAATGTACAAATAAATATTTCTGACATTTCAAAAATAAATAAATCAGTGATTAATATAGCCAACCTTCTTTTCAATAACTCATAAGTCTTCCATTCATGGAGTGTCAGTTTCTTGATCAGTTGATGATCAACTTTTTGTGCAGCAGCAACCACAACCTCCCAGACACTGTTCAGAGAGGTGTACTGTTTTCCTTCACCATAAATCTCCTGTTTAAGAAAGCTCCACAAGTTCTCAATAGGATCAGGTGAGGAAAGGGGCCATGCCATTATTCTTTCATCATTAAAGCCTTTACTGGCTAGCCACACAGTTCTTTGGTGCATGCAAAGTACCATGGCCCTGCGTAAAAATCATGGTCTTCTTGAAAGATGCAGACTTTTTCCTGTACCACTGCTTGAAGAAAGTGTCTTCTAAAAACTGGCAGTAGGTTTGGGAGTTGATTTTGAATCCTTCTTCAACCCGAAAAGAAACTAGCTCATCTTTAATAAAACCAGACTATACCAGTACTCCACCTTCACCTTGCTGGAGTCTGAGTTGAAGTGGAGCTCTGTTACTGATCCAGCCCCCCCCCCCCATCCATTTTGTCTGTCAAGTCACACTCATCAGTCCATAAAACCTTTGAAAAATCTGTCTTCAATATGTCTTGGCCCAGTCTTGCCATTTCAACTTATGCGTCTTCTTCAGTAGTGGTTGAGTTTCAGCCTTCTTTACCTTGGCCATGTCTCTGAGCACTGAACACCTTGTACTTCTGGGCACTCCAGGTAGGTTGCAGTTCTGGAATATGACAGCACTGGAGGATATTGCATTCCTGGTAGCTTCACATTTGATTCTTCTCAAATCTGGCAGTTAATTTGCGTCTTTTCGTTTTTCAACACGTTTCTTGCAACCCTGTTGATTATTTGCAATAAAATGTTTGATGATTCTATGATCACGCCCCAATATCTTAGCAATTTCAAGGGTGCTGCATCCCTCTGAAAGACTTTTTACAATTTTTGACTTTTCAGATCAGTTAAATGTCTTTTTTGGTCCATTTTGCCTAGGAAAAGAAGCTGTCTAATAATTATGCACACCTTGATATAAGGTGTTGATCTCCTTAGGCCAAACCCTCCCTCATTACACAAATATACCTCACTTGATATGCTTATATCCACTAAGCATTCAAGTTTATATAGCTTGGAAGTGGAAAATATGCATGAAAATGATGATATGGTCAGAATACTCACTTGCCTAATAATTGTGCACAGTGTATATCAGGGGTGTCAAACTCAAGGCCTGCAGGCCAAATCCAGCCCGTGAGGTGGTTAGATCCAATCTACGCTGCTGCCCTGGAAACATCAAAAGACTGGAAAGTCCAGGCCAATCGGGTGCTGATCTGCAACTTGGTGGTGGCCATCCAGGTTGGACTGTACTGCCACTTTGGCCCCACCCCCTTGGTCTGTGCATAGGAAGCAGCAAGCACACACAGCCTAACGTCCCTGGGGACTACATTCTAAGGGCTTCCTTTCACCCAGGATGCCAGCACTTGCATGCTCGCCACCTCCTATGCACACGCCCAGGGGGCCGGGGCCGAAGCAGCACCACAGATCTAAGGCTGGAAGGGAGAGAAATTTGCAAGGCTTCATGGACTGGCGTAGGACTGAGCAGCCTCCGCCCACCTTCCACCCCCATTCGTTAGAGATCCGGGCCCTCTTTTGAGGTATTTGTAGCTTGATGAGACTATTTTTAGCATGTTTTTCTAGACCCAAAGTGTGAGAAGTTGAAAAATTACAGTGTGTGTGTGTGTATAGTTAATTGCAGCAGAGTGCGAGTGGGAGGTTGAAGTGGTGAGTGCTGGTGCTATGGCTCCTCTCCTCTATGGCTACCAATCTTTAACATTGGTAATCTTGAATTGTGAGCTCTTAGGAAAATATCCCCTCCTTCTGTATTGCAAACAGCCATTTCCAGTGGGGAGAACAGGACAAAGCAGAGTGAGAAAAATATTTTCCTTTGTTATATTTCCAGTCTGAATTAGACCATGGCAGGGTCCTTACAGGAGACCCCTTTTAAAGATTATATGTTAATAGAAAAGCAACTAACTTTCCTCTGATCCTAAATGCTAAAGCTCTTGCACATAAAAAATAGAGGAGCTACAGCTGTACTGTTGTCTGTGGACGCCCCCACTAAATGCAAGCACGAGATAAACTGAGTCTGGTTTGTTCTCAGTCTTTTAAACTACTAGCAAAAGTGGCATTTGATCATAGCAAGGAGACATCGAGAAATGTTTCCACTTTTGCATTTGAGTATCAAGAAGGGACAGGAAAGGAGAAAGGGAAAGAAGAAAGACAAAGGAAAAAGAAGGAAAGAGGGGAAGGAAGAAGAAAGAAAGAATGAAGAGGAAAGGAAAAGGAAGGAAGGAGGGTAGAAAATTATAATGAGAGGAAGGAGGGTATGAGCAAAGTCCTGCCTTAGCACTTGGCCATCAGTAGCCTTGCTATCCTTTTGCCATCCCCTTGTCCCCTTCTCCTGACCTCTCCTGGTGGCCTCCCATCCTATTGCTGAGGATGCTTTGGTTACAAAGCTGGCTCTCCTCACATGGAGAGGGCATGGGTCTCCCTCTGACCCACACACTTTGCCCTCCCACACAAACCATAAGCAACCTGGCCAAAGAGAATGAGCACAGCAGCAGCAGCCTTGAGGAGGAGGTAAGCACAGCTGGGTGGCCCCTTGGGGAAGGCTGGGCAGGGTTGGGCATTTGTCTTCCACTGCCCAGGGCTCTGGGCAGCCTATGCCACTGTCTGGGGTCCTCCGCATGGCCTGAAAGGGATGGCAAGGCTCCTCTGGTGGACAAGGTTTGGCGCTTGCCCTGGTCTTGCCTTCCTCTCCTGCAGACAGTGGATTTCCCCAACCCCACCCAGGCCACCATAGGCGCACCCAGCCATGAGCAATGTCGAACTGATCCTGCCCACCACACCCATGCCAGACATGCCCACTATAGCCACACTCACCATGGACCCTCAAGGTCAACCATAAACCTGATGCGGCCCTCAGTGAAATAGAGTTTGACACCCCTGGTGTATATATATTTAATTTTCATAAGTGACACTTGCTTTTTTGCAGTATAGAGGTGCTAAGTTTCCCTTGCTACATTTCTGTACCGGGAACTGAAAGAATATGTGTGTACTTCATTTTCCCTTCCTTAATAAATTTATATTAGCTTAGCCAGTAGCATGAATATATGAGCAGCTTTGTTTCTGAGAAGATTTTGTCTTCAACCTCTCCGGAAGCAATATTCATCAATATCAGAGGACTGAACTTCAGGTTTCAGATAATTTGGTTTCTTTCATTTCAAGTTGTTATGATATGTACAGAATAACCCTTGAGTAACAAGGATATGCACATAGAAACGTTTATGAGAGTAGTTATGAATAATTATTCAGCCACACAGATACACTAAATTGAGTTAAAGTTTACTTTAAGAAATAGCACAGTCCAATAAACGGTCCAGGTCATATACATTTTACAGTCCAAAGAATATCCAATTACAAAGTCTTCTTACTGATTGCCTTTGTCATTTACAGTAAACAAGAATATCAAAGTATAAGCACAGCATAAATACAACTGAGAACCTTAGATAGCAACAGAATGTCAGAGAGACAGAATGTCAGAGAGAGCAAGCTATGATCTCTAGTTCCCTCTTATGGTAATTTGCAATATAATCAACCAATTGGAATATAGTATAAATCAATACATTGATTTTGTCTTAAAGCTACAAACATACATTGTTGGTTTATATATTGCCAACCCAGCTAATTGGTGGACAGATTCCTAATACAAGTGTTTCTGAGCAAGGATTGGTCAACTCGTTGTTTTTTCTGCAGCAAATATGAAGATGAAGAGGATGAAGAAGAGATAACAGTTAAAAGTCAACTAGTGAGTATGGTTTGCAAGGAGTATATCAATTTGAAGTCTGGATCCTCTCATAATCTCTTCTAGAAACATGTAAAGTTACTAGGTGAATCTTCTTTTTCCCTGTCTTCTTTTTACAGACTTATGTAGAAGAACAGAAGGAGCTGAAGGAGAGGTGAGACAAGAATTCATAGTAGTTATTAGCTATTTGGAAGCCAGGAACTCAGTGGAAACAACTTGGGTGATTCAGAATTTTCATGCTGATTGCTCTATATGTGTACATATCCTCCAAATGGTAAATGTCTATAAAAAAAGTGTGATTTGGGAATAAATCATCTTGGAATCCTGTTCCTCCATAGGCATTGGGGGAATAAGGTATAATTATTTCATATTTGCTTAGTGTACTTTCTATATGCTCATAAGCCTGTCTATCTATTATTCTGTATCTCTTAAGATTGAGTAATGATAGATTCTGGGGTTTATTTCAGTTTAACTTTTTATTTTTCTGGAGCTGTATTTGTCCATAAGCAAAAAATATTTGGTGGCAACTGCAATATTGTTAAGTATCCTGCTGGGGTTGTTTGGAACAGAGAATTTCTCTTTGGTTGGATCTGAACATTCCATTGAACCAAAATGTAATTTGCCTGGCTTTGTTTCTTTGAACCCAGTTCTCATAGGAAACTATAGTTCTGGATTAGTGGTTTAATGAACCCAGTTAATTGATTAATTGTTAATTACAATTAATCACCAGTTAATTACTTAATTGATAAGCTATGGCTAAAAGTATTGCCATTTACTAATTGAATCTAATTATTGTAGTTGTAAATGTGACTATGTGCTGTGTGGTAGTATTGATTTTTTTTTTTTTTTTTGGTAAAAGTTTTATTGATTTTAACAACAAACAAAAACACATAAAACATAACATAAGACATAACATAAAAACATCATCATCCTTCATAAATTTACAGACAGTGTATCGGTTGGTTTACCACTCCTTTTTGTGCATCCATTCATAGTCATCATAATAATTATATTACATAATAACTCATATTATCAATCAACAATTATATATCCTAATATCATTATTAAACAATCATTTGACTATAATTTTACTAATTCATACTTAAGCGAGATAACTATAATTTAGTTAATTTATTTTATAACAATTCATAAAATTATACCAAATCTATCTTAATAAAATATTATCAAAATATTATCAAAACCAAGAAAAAGTGTATATTCATTATTTCCTAAATTTCTAAATATTCTATTATTATATTGTATTATCTAACCATTGATAAAAAAGATCCCAAACTTCATAAAATTGTTTATCTTCTTGTTCTCTAATTTCAAATGTCAATCTACTCATTTCAGCACATTCCAATATTTTTTTAATAATTTCTTCCTCTGCTGGTATTTTCTCACTCTTCCAATTTTTAGCAAATACAATCCTAGCCGCTGTTAATACATTTACAATCAGGTATTTCAAATCTTTACTATATATTTCAGGTAAAATTCCCAATAAAAATATCTGGTTTCAAGTCTATGTTTTTGTGTCATTTTTTCCAACCACATGTGGATTTTAGTCCAGTATTTTTTAGCATCCGCACAAGTCCACCACAGATGGTAATATGAGCTGGTGTCTGATGACATTTCCAACATTTTTCGGATTTATTCTTGAACATTCTTGCTATTCTTTTTGGGGGAAAATGCCACCTGTAAAACATCTTATACAAATTTTCTTTATATGCTGTTGACATTGTCATTTTATAATTTCGAGACCACAACTTTTGCCATTTCTCTAAGTCAATCCCATATCCAAAATTCTTCCCCCAAGCAATCATCGTTTCTTTAACTTGTTCATCCTCCAATTTAATTTCCAACAAATAATTATATAATTTTTAATCACTTTTTCATCAGTACCTGTCAAAATCCTATCTAAATCAGTCATTTTGTCATAAAATCCTTCCATTTTGGAATCTTTAAGATACCTTGAATGTATTTGCGCATATGAAAACCAATTCATCTTTATACCTTGTTCTTCTAAATTTTGCATCGTTTTAAGTTCACCCTTTTCATCTAGTAATTCCCCATATCTAACTGTTTGTTCCTTCTTATAAATTATAGGATAAGAAAAGGCTTCGATAGTTGATAACCAAACTGGAATTTTCAAATAACATTGTTTCTTAATTTTCTCCCAATTCAACCATAACGATTCCCGTATATAATGCCTTCTAAAATAACCCTGTGATTTAGTTTCCTTATACCATAGAAAAGCATGCCAACCCAATAGTAAATCATGTCCTTCTAATGCCAACAATCTAGTCTTTCTTAACGTTATCCATTCTTTAGCCCACATTAAATTTGCAGCTTGATAATACAACTCCCAATTAGGAAGGCCAAATCCTCCTCTAGTTCTAGCATCCTGTAAAAGTTTTAATTTTATTCTCGCTTTCTTACCTTGCCATATATACTTCAACACAATTTTATTTAAATCTTCAAAATAGTCTTTACCTAACCTAATTGGTATTGTTTGAAACAAATATAACATTCTAGGTAAAATATTCATCTTAACTGTTGAAATTCTACCTATCAGTGACAATTGTAAGTTTTCCCATTTTTTCAGGTCAGATGCTATCTGCTGCTTAAGTTTAATATAGTTATTCTCTTTCAGTGTAGTACATCTTGACGTCAAATATATCCCCAAATATTTAACTTTATTCGTAACTTGAATTTTCAATAGGTCTGTCAGCTCTTCTCTTTGTCTTAATAACATGTTCTTTGTCAAAATCTTTGTTTTGTCTTTATTTATTTTCAAGCCAGCCATCTCACCATACATCTCTATCTTTTCGAATAATTTTAAAGCTGTCTCAAGAGGATCTTCCAGAATAAAGACCAAATCATCTGCAAAGGCTTGCAATTTGAATTCCTCCTTTTTAACTTTCATTCCTTTTATATTTGTATCCTCTCTAATATTTCTATTTAACACTTCCAAAGTCAATACAAATAATAAAGGAGATAATGGGCATCCTTGTCTTGTACCTTTTTTAATATTAATAGAGTCTGTAAGTTCTCCATCTATCATTACTTTTGCCGTTTGCTCATAATATATGGCTTCTATTGCTTGAATAAATTTTCTAGCAAAGCCCATCTGTTCCAATAATAATAGCATAAATCTCCAATTCACGTTATCAAATGCCTTTTGGGCATCTAAGAATATCAAAGCCATTTGTTTTTCAGGATGCGCCTCGTAATATTCCAATGTATCCAGGATTATCCTCATATTGTCTTTAATTTGTCTCTTTGGTAAAAATCCATTCTGATCAGGGTGAATAAAATTATTTAAATATTTTTTAAGCCTCTCTGCCAAGATTGAGGCAAATATTTTGTAATCTGCATTCAATAAGGAAATAGGTCTATAGTTCTTAATTTGTAATGGGTCAACCCCTTCTTTTGGGATAAGTGTAATATAAGCTTCTGACCATGTTTTGGGTATTTTCTTTATTTACCATAATTTCATTCATGACTTCTAATAGTGGAATGCTCAACGATTCTTGTAGTATTCTATAAAATTCTACCGGGAGACCATCTGGTCCTGGTGCTTTTCCATTGTTCTGTCTATTGAGTGCTTCAGTTAATTCCATCATTGTTATAGCACTTTCTAACATTTCCCCAGTTTCATCAGGTATCTTAGGTAGGTTAGCATTTTGTAAATACTGTTTAATTTTTCCCTCATCAAGATCCTCCTGTTTATATAATTGTCCATAAAAATCTTGAATGATTGCTTTTTTCTCTTTATTACCATAGCATACTTGACCTTGATTGTCTATTAACTGTAATATTTTCCTTGATTCTTTCTCTTTTCTCAATTTATATGCTAACCATCTACCTGGCCTATTTGCATCTTCAAAATCATTCTGTTTAGCACTTCTAATTTTTTGTGCCAGTTCTTCTTTCTCTGCTTGATCCATTTTATGTTTAATTATGTCCATTTTAAGTCTAATATCTTTTTTTTGTGGCGCTTTTTGTAATTCTTTTTCCAATTTTTATGGTCATCTTCTAAAGCTTTAATCATTTGCCTCTTCCTAATGTTCTTTTTCTTTGAATAGTCTATTATTAATCCTCTTGCATATGCCTTCATTGTATCCCAAACATTCTGTATTGAAGTGTCCTCTTTTTTATTTACATTGAAGAAGAAGGCCAATTCTTTTTCCATCCATTGTGTAAAGTTTTTTTCCTTTAAAATAGTATTATTTAATGTCCATCTAGATCTTCTTTTTGTCCTTTCCATTTAATTGTCTTTGGATTATGGTCTGCCCATGTACTTGTTTCAATATTTATTTCTTGAATATTAGATAATAATTCCGTTGATGTCCAAATCATATCTATTCTGGACCATGATAAATGTCTATTGGAATAAAAAGTATATTGTTGAGTTTTAGCATTTCTTTCTCTCCATATGTCTTTAAGATTTAATTCATCTATCATTTTAAAAAAAGTTTTAGGGAGAGTTTTCCTATTTTGTCGTGTTGCTTTTTACTGTATAATCCAATTTATTGTCTACAATTCCATTAAAATCTCCCATCATAAGTATATTAGCGTAGTCCAGTTCAATTATTTTCATGTGTAATTTTTTATAAAATTCTTCTTGTTTATCATTCGGGGCATAAATTGCAACCAAAAGTGTTTTTGTATTATTGTCCACTATTTCAACCATTAATACTCTTCCGTCTTCATCAGTAAAAGTCAGTTTTGCTGGAATAGTTTCCTTAATATACAAAACCACTCCTCTTCTTACAGTAAGTCAGAGAAGTGAATATTTTCCCTAATTTTGGTCGTGCCAGTAGTTGTTCGTGTTGTTTTTTAATATGTACTTCTTGTAGGCAAATTATATCAAATTTTAGCTTCTCTAATTTGTGAAAGGTTTTTCTTCTTTTAGTAGCTGAATTCAGTCCATTTATATTAATAGAAATCAATTTTTTTTCCTCCATGGTTATACTTTATATTTAGGTCTAACAGCTCTCGTGGATCTTACTTCACGTTGTTCTTTGGTCTCCGCTTGTCCACCTATTGCACCTTCCTCTTTTCTCATTTCCATCAGATCCTCTTCAGATTCAGTTGAAATGTTCTCTTTTTCTATCTCCATTTCTCTTCTTTCAAAGAATTCCTTGTAGAATATTTCTGCTTTCTCAATTGAATCAATTCTGTATCTCTGTTCTTGCCACGTAAACATTAATCCTCCTGGAATCAGCCATCTATAGTTCACCTCTTTTTCTAATAGTCTTTTAGTCAAAAATCGATATTCTCTTCTAATCTCTCTCACTTTTCTAGGTACTTGTTTTAAGACCACAATCTCTTTGTCTTTATACTTCAACACCCTCTCTCTTGCCACTTGTAGTATTTGGGTTTTAATAGTTTTTTTAGTGAATCTAACATGAACCTCTCTTGGTAATTGGTTCCTCGTCGCATATCTTGTGAAAACTCGATATATCTCATCTACTCCATCCATCATCTTTTCTTCTGTTATTTCCAAGGCTCCAGCCAAGATTTCAATCATTACTGCAGCCAAATTTTGTCCTTTTTCCTCCTCAATATTTTGAAATCTAAGATAAAATTCTGACCTGTCCATCTCCCACTTCAACATCCCACTTTTTTCTTGTTCAACCGTTGTTAATCTATTATCAATATTTCCAATTATGTCATCTCTTTGCTTGTCTTTCTCTTCTATTTTTTGGATTCTCTCATCATGATTCACCATCATTTGTTGAAAATTTTCAAATTTTTCATCAATCTTCCCAATTCTTTTATCAATACTCTCCATTCTTTGTTCCATGCTCACTTTAAGATCTTGTATTCCTTGCATAACCGTCATTAAATCCATTTGTGCTTTATCTTGCATTATGGAAAGTCGTCCTCCAGTTGATGGGGAAACAGGAGCAGAAGTTGAAATGCCCGGCGGTAAAATTATCTTACTCATTCCGTGATTCAGCGTCTTCCGGTTCTTTTAATCCAGTTAATAAGGTGACCAATTATAATCCAATTAGAAAAAGGGAAAACACCAAAAAAAAAAAGAAGAAGAAGAAGAAGTAAAAAGCCCAAAATTAAAAAAGAAAAAGAAAAATTCTTCAGGTTCTTCAAGACCTTAATCCAATTGTGAAATACTCAATTATAATTCAAAAGTAAAAATTAAAAATGAAGAGAAAAAAGAGACAAAATAAAGCCAACAATGTAAAATAATAATAATAATAATAATAATAATAATAATAATAATAATAATAATAATAATAATAATAATAATAATAAACAAAAAGAAGAAGTTCTTCAGGTTCTTCCCACCTTAATCCAATTGAGAGATCTCAAAAATAAAAAATATCCATAAAAATAAGTCAGAAGTAGAAATAAGAAAGCAAAAATCCCAATAAAAAAAAATAAAAAGGAAAAAATAAATATTCTGAGGCTTCCCCTTTAAAAATAAACTAAAAATGAGGTAAAATAAAAAATAAAAATAAGTATACCAATATTACAAAATGCTGTGGAGTTGGGGGGGGAGGGATAGAACAGTTGATAAAAAATAAAGAATAAAAAAAACACCCACTGCCTTTTATTTATCCAAGGCTCTTATTTGGCTTCTCGACACATTTCAGAGCCAAGCTTCAGATATTCAATTAATAATAGAAGTCCCGAAGAGCACCTGTATAAACATCCTCCAGTACTCTTCCCTCTATCTTCCCTTTATCTTATCACTTTAATAGCCTTGAAACAGAAGTTTTTTCCCAGCTCTCAACTTCAAATAAAATATTTTCAAGCCTCTAGTTGGCAGTGTTGCAAAATTTCTTAAAACCACTCCCCCTTCTTCCCCCTTAAAAAAGCCTTAAAAAGGACAAAAATATATATATTTAATTTAAAAAAAGAACAAAACTAAAGGGGGCCTCTATTTTATAAAATATAAACAGTCAAAAAGGAGAAAAAAGAACTAGTAAATATAAAAGAAAAAACCAGTCTGCTTAACTAGATCACCATAGAAGTTCAATGAAAGAAAAAAAAAAAAGGTAAAAATAAAAAGCCAAGCCTCACTTTGACATTTCTCTTTGAAAATCGCCGCTAAGTCAGTTTTGTCAATAATCTTACAGTTTTCTTCTCATCCTTAGAGTGTCCTTTAGTCCCAATACTAATATTAAAAAAAAAAAAGTTCTCACCAAGCCGATACACTTTCTCTTACGATCTCTTCCTTCCGGAGCTGTCCCAGCTTCAGCAGCTTAATGGCTGCCTCCCCGCCGATGGTAAAGGGGCTTCTTCTGGATCAACCAGGGACTTGCGATGTCCCCTGGGATCTACAGAACGCGCCCCTTACTATCACCGTCTCTACGGGACGGTTTAGGTCCGTTGGGACCGACCAGGAGCGGGGATATCAGCAGCTATCTCAGAGCCCCGAGATAGCAGCTGTATCGCAGCGACGAGACTCCGCCTTCTCCATCCGGTAGTATTGATTTTTAACCTCCAAAAACGCTTGACATTATATTAAACCTACCTTTGTCTCTGATGCAGCTTCCGAAAGTTTGTGGCAGAAAGTGATGAAGAAGAAGGTGACAATGGCAATTCTTCAGCTCTACTTCAGAAACGGGTTAAAAGTAAGGAAGAGAAAGTATGTGTCTATATGAGGTAGTATTATTTAGGTCTTTCTTTCTTATCTCAGCAGGCAACTGTTCTGGAACTCAGCGTCTTAGTTTCTAAAGGAAAGGTGGGAAATACATATTTTTTCTGTTTGGTTCTCTAGGCTGTCTGAAATATTAATTAATCTCTTCAGATTTGTGAGGAATGTCACACAGGATATCCTCTTTCTATGATGGCATTTTTTGTCAACTTCTGATATTCAAAGAGTTTTCAACAGTGACATATCTTTCTAATATTTCAGATACCCATTCTTGAAAAGAAATAGGATGCTGAATGTGTTCTCTGAATCTTGTATGCAATTTACCTGTATTATTGAATACACACTCATGAGATGCTTCACTAGGTCTAGGTTAGGATTAGCACCTTGCTTAAATACAAGAATTAGCTTAACTTAGAACAACTGAATTCCAGTGAATTATATTGGTCAAATATTTTATTTTCATACTTCTCTGAGCACACAAAGGGAATGGATAGAAAGATGCAGGGAGTGCAGATCTCCCTGTAATGTCCATGGTTATTCCTTTCTGTATTGGACCATTGCAGATTTCTTTACAGGTAGTCCTCAACTAACAATCACAATTGAACCCAAAAATGTATGTTGCTAAGTGAAAATTTTATTAAGTGAACTTGCCCCATTTTACAACTTTCCTTGCCACATTTGTTAAGTGAATCACTGCAGTTGTTAAATTAGTAACACAGTTGTTAAATGAATCTTGTTTCCCCATTAACTTTGCTTGTCAGAAGGTTGCAAAAGGGGATCACATGAACCTGGGACACTGCAACTGTCATAAATGTGAGCCAGCTATCAAGTATCCAAATGTAAATAATGTGACCATGGGAGTTGTAACTTTGAACAGTCATTAAACAAACTGTAAATAGTATTTTGAACAAGAAAACAGTTGAGAAGAGGGAAGATGCACAAACTGACTTTATTTTATTTTTGCAAAAAAGGTAATATTAGAGGTATAAAATCTTTGGGATCATTCAAACTATATGTAGTATATAGAAGTTTAAATAGATTGCAATATAGAACAGGGGTGTCAAACTCAAGGCCTGTGGGCTGGATCTGGCCCATGAGGTGCTTACATCTGGCCCATGGGGCCAGCCTGGAAATATCAAAGGACTGGCCCACGGTGCCTCTGCCGGCCCTAATGGGCTGCATGTGACCCCCCCTGGACCCCATTTTCGGCCTCCACAGCCTCCTGCAGCATTCTGACGGCCGAAAACAGGCCATGCAAAGCCCCTGTGGGGCCTGTTTTCGGCTGGCAGAGTGCTGCAGGAAGACTGGATTGGACTGAATTACAATTATGTGGCCTCAAGTAAGTACTTGATCTGGACAAAAATCAAGCAACATCCTGTTAATACTACAGTTTAATGCCAAATTTTACATACTGTAGGTCCATTTAATCTACAATCAACAATCGGTAATTGACAGCCATTTCTATTTACTATCCTGGAAATTTACCTCTGCTGTTAGATCTTGTATTATCATGTTATTTATGCTATTGTATTTTTATTATTAGTTGAATAATAAAAATACAATAGTATAAATAGCTTTGCCTGGAAAATCAATTTACTATTGAACAATGGGGTATACATTTAGAAATAAAAAGTTTAGTGGAGTATGAAGAATAAGTAATAATGTCAACTCATGAAGCTTCCCTAAACCTGTTCCACCATGCCCCCAGCCACCCCCGGCCACACAACCACCCAGCCCTGCAAGGTCTAACACACCCTGATGTGACCTCAATGAAATTGAGTTTGACACCCCTCTATAGAATAACTAAATATTTATGAACAAGCTATTTAAAGTCTCTACACTAATTTCAGCCAAGAAAGTTGGAATATCTGGAAATTTAATTATTTTCAGCTAAATTGGAGCAGCTTTATATCTTGCTAATTCTCTGCAGCTGTGCTGAATAAATCATTTGCCATGTGGTAGTAGGGTCAACTGTCTTATGAGAATCTGGCCATCCAGTTTTGTCAACTGTCAATTAAACTTAAAGATATTAGATATTAGACGACAAAGAATAATTTGCTTCCTAAAATAAACAACCAGTCTAAACTTCAGTATCACCCAAATCTCTTTTAAGATAGCCCAGGTATTACTTAGGCTTTGGAAACTTGGATTATAATGGAGAAAGATTGAAAAGACTGAAAATTTTTCAGTGGCCAAATATATATTGATTTTTTTTAAGGAGGGGCAAAAATAAAGTATGAATATATTGACTAAAAATAATCTAACTCAAGGATGAATTTGAAAGTAATTTAAAATGCAAATAAAAATCCTCACAAAATGATGCTGGAACTATAAAGGGGTGTTAGTGTAATACTTAATCTCTTTCTTTCAGGAACATGAGGAAGCAGACTATATCAGCTGGTTGAAAGGTCAAAAGAAGCTAGAAGCAGAGAATGAACTTCAAGATCTGGCTAGTAAAGGGCTGGGGACAATTGATGTGGATGACTATACAAATGGGTTATTTTGATTTAGCATATAATTGATTCTTGTTGATTGAATAGGCCCTATAATAACACTTATTCAACTGACTTGTATTATTCTCTGAAAATAATCTATTTACTGATCTAGAACTTCCATTTGAGAGTACTAAGTAAGGAAGGAGAGCCTTTATTCTTGAGCATTTGAGTAATTTCTTTTATTGGTAATCTTCTGGCTAATTTTAATTGCAAGTTGCAGCAATAAAATAATGGAAGGAAAAAGGCTCATTATGAAGGTGGCAGTATCATAAAACCAAAAACTTGAAAGGTCTTGTTAGTTTTCTCTGTGTCTCATCATAGTCTGTCCACCACCTTCCATCACCTATATGATCAAATGGTCACAAAAGAGTTCTCTAGATCAGGGGTCCCCAACCACCGGTCCGCGGACCGGTACCGGTCCGCGGAACAACTCCTACCGGGCCGCTGGCTTGCTGGGCGCCGCCATCTTTTTTCATGAAAAAGTGCTTCCGGTGAGCTTTTCCGGGTAGAAAGCTCACCGGAAGCACGCCATCAAAAGATGCGGCGCTATGCTTCGATGAGCTTTTCTGGGTAGAAAGCCATTTCTACCCGGAAAAGCTCACCGAGGCTGCGCCGCCATCTTTTTTGATGAAAACGCGCTTCCAGTGAGGTCACTGGAAGCACTTTTTCATCAAAAAGATGGCGCCCAGCTGATGCCGGTACCGGGCCGCGGCGCCCAGCTGATGCCGGTACCGGGCCGCGGCGTCAAAAAGGTTGGGGATCACTGCTCTAGATCATCCCTGAGCAAAGAAGTGGGCTGACAGTCATCTTTGGAGCAGTGGTGGGATTCAAATATTTTTACCACCAGTTCAGTGGGTGTGGCTTGGTGGGCGTGCTTTGTGCGTGTGCACCCACTTTGCGTGTGTGCGTGCCAAACGCGCACTATGCACAGGCACAGAGGCATTTGCACAGGCACAGAGGCGTTCTAATTCACCTGCAAGCCTGCATGATCCCGGTCGTTTCAGCAGCTGCCGTGCGGCACTCTTCTGTGCCGCTCAAAGCAGCTGTGCTTCAAATTCAGAGGATAAAGGTGAGTATGGGAGCCCGGGCAGGCGGATGGGCCCAACAGCAGAGTGGCGGAGAGAACCGGTTCAGTCTCTGCTGCTCTTCACTGCTACCGGCTTGGCAGAACCAGGCTGAACCGGTAGAATACCACCACTGCTTTGGAGTGAATTTAATGGTGAGTCTAGTTCATATTTTCATTCTTAGTAATATGTTTTGGATTTCATCTGTGTATTTCTAATTATCTCTACAGATACCACTGAAAATATACTGGAATGATCCGAAACTGGATGAAGGAGAGCAGTTTCTGAGAGATTATATCTTAAACCAATGTTATAAAGAAGGAAGCAATGAGGAGGAGGAGGAGGAGGAGGAACAGGAGCATCAACAGGAAGGGTCAGTACTTTTTTGTTTGATTTTTTTCTTCCCCTTCAAAAATGGAGAAAGAGTGAGCTAATAGGAAAGGAATTCATTGATTTCTCACAGTCTACTAATGATGTATTACATAGATCTATATTCAAATGTATATATAAAAACTTTGAGGTTATCACTAGTAGCTCATTAAGGATGTAACTCGGTATACAGCAGCTATGAAAAAGGCAATTCTATGTTAGGGATTGAAAATAAACTTGACCATATCATGATATCCTTTGATACCTCTGTGAGACATTCAAACTTGGAATTTTGTGTACTGAAGCGGATGTGGTAGCCACATTTGAAACAAGAAGTGATAGAATTGGAAAAGTATGGAAAAAATGCTAGAATGATTGGGGGTTAGAACATTGTCTCTCTGAATGGATGGATCTGTTTCATTTATGAAAAAGCAACTGAAGGATGATGTGACTTAAGATGTATAAAATCATATATGATGTAAGGAAGATGGCCAGAGAGAAGCTTCTTCTCTTCAGACTTTAGAACTAGGGGTCATTCAGTGCAGCAGGTTGGAAATTTAAAAATAATAATAAAAGAAGGTTCTTTGCTTGGCACATAGCTATTGTTATCTATGGAAATTCATTCTCACAAGATGGGATTTCCACTGACTTGAATAGCTTTAAAGAGGGATTGAATAAATCCAAGGTGAATAGACCTGTTATACTGAATGTTACCACAGATGTGGGGGAAGCATGTTTCCAACTACCAGTTACAAGGAATATTGGTAGGGAGAGTTATCTCTCCATTTTCAGTTGAGCACCCCAGAAACACTGGTTGATCACCGTGAGAAACCAGTTGCAAGACTACCTTGGTTTGATAACAAGGCCTCTGTTCTTACATAAATTTGATCCTAGTATTAGAATAGCCTAATTCTTCCATCATTTGCTCAGTATGTTTGCATGCAATCTAAGCATAGCTTTAGTTACCAGGCAC